>NW_028318197.1:5417500-5590000 GCF_062004578.1 Staurois parvus
AACAAGATGACCCCTTGCAGGGCTACCACAAACAGCCCCTGAAATGTGCACACAAAGTAACAAATTGCAGGCACAATCCCAACAACAGTAAGTATGGTCGGACGGGGATACCAGAAAATACCTGAACCACAACTATATGAGAGGAATCAAAATTGCACTGAATGAAAGCCCAAAGTGATTTAACCACTTCCCGTCTGGCCCATATGCATTAACAGCCGGACAGGAGCAGTGCAGGATTGGGTGGCCGTTTATAAACGTCCTCCCGCATCCATTGCCTGTGTGCGCTCCCTGGGAGTGCGCGGCGCCGTGATCCAGTGCCCGCTGTGTGCTCCGGAACACCAATCGCTGTACGGGACCTCTGTGTGAAGTCCCGATCATGTGATCACTGATTGGCCAATCAGTGATCACATGAATAAGCAATATGTCACTTACTAACATCATTTCTTACTACTAGTGAAATCTGTGAATGATCACAGAGGTCACATGGTACAAGGCATTTCACAACAGCCTTGTACCATGTGGCAAGCTGTGACCAATCACAGCTCTCACAGTATTTCTCATTGGTTGCAAGAATGCAGCCAGAGAGAAGGAGAAATGATTGCTTTTGCAGCCTTTATGGGTAAAAGCAATCAGTGTAAGAAAAAAATCTTCATCACCCCCCGCAAGTAGTATAGTGTCACCATGGTGACACTGTACTGCTAGGGTGACAGCAGTACAGTATGTTAAAAAAAAAAATAATAATATTATTTAAAAAAAATAACACTTTTTTAAAAAAATTATAATTTTTGGTTATAAACTAATTTGGGTTATTTTTTTTACTAAAAAGATAGCTGAATACATTTTGGTCAAGATTTATGAAGAAATATTATTTATTTGCAAAATTGTATAAGAAAAATACTTTTTTTTAAATGTTTGGACTTTTTCATTTATATAGCAAAAAATAAAAATCCCAGTGGTGAATAAATACCACCAAAATAAAGTTTTATCTGTCTCAAAAAATGCTAAAAAATTGGGTACAGTGTTGCATGACCGAGCAATTGTGATTCAAAGTGTGATAGCACTGAAAGCTGAAAATTGGCCTGCACAGGAATTGGGTGAAAGTGTCCGGAGTTGAAGTATTAGTTTCACACATTGCAAAAAGTGTCCCCACCCGCATAGCCGTGTCAGTCATTCACCACAGCAGACTGCATTATAGTTCTCAAAGCACAATGAGGTAATCAACGCGCCTGTAGTCTATTGACACTTTGTCCAGCTCTTCAACTGAAAGCCTGTTCAGAGGTAAGGGCAGAGAGCTGGAGGAAGAGTTGGCAGGTGCCTGACTTTGCACCCTCCATCCCCTGATCACCGGTGCAATGCTTTGCATGCTCCTGTGAAAAAAAATAATAAATGCACATTTTCTTTTTCTGAAAAAATATGTGCATTTATTATTTTTTACTTGAAGGTCAACCTAGCCTTTAAAAAAAATTGAATACATAGCATATAAGCAATAACCAAAAAAACTGCGCTAAAATGCGTGATAAAATATTTAAATAAATGAAATATGATAATCTATTTCTGCCACCTCTAAAATATTTAATATAAACAATGTATCCTCTAAGTGATTCAGTAGTGCAAAATATCATAAACATAAATTTCAAAGTGAAAAAAAGTCCAAAAGTCATCCCAAGATGATTCATATTCTTCAAGTAAAATCACCACGTGAGTAAAATATATAGTGTCCCCCTCTTGGGTGTGCACTCACCACATGGATGTGTCTCCCATTCTCATGGTTGGCTTAATCGTTTAAGAGATGTTATCCACAAGACCATCAACTGACTTACTGCATGACAAACACCTCCTCCAATTCACCACAATATCTCTTATTCTAGGATATCCCAATGACATAGCATAGATATGGATATATGATTGGTATACAGGTGCTGATGAATAGTAAGCAACCACCTTCCCTTCTCTTGTGTGATCATCATGTAAAAGACAAAAAACAAAGGAACCCCAATGGTGCAGTATAAAGCAGCTCCTTTATTGCCTCAAATAGACAGCTACTTACAAGCTAGAAATGGTTATCAAGCCCAATTATGTTGCAGATAAGGTAACCAGCTAAGTGAACTATGGAAATCACTGCAGTTCTCTCACCACCACCGAGTTCCACAAAATGGCACCAATCTTGTTACTTCCGGTTCCGATCATGTCACTTCCGTTTGCCAACCTGACGCGTTTCATCATATCCGATGTACTCCTATTTTGCGCTACTGAATCACTTAGAGGATACGTTTATAAAAAATTGACCTCATAAAAGGTACCAAAAGAAAATTTAGTTTGACAAACTTGTTAAATAAATAAGATTTATATATATATTTTTTACATTTCAGGCACTTATATAGCTCCGTAAATTTACGCAGCGCTGTACATATATATATTGTTCATTCACATCTGTCCCTAACCCTCAAGGGGCATACAATCTAGGGTCCCTAACTTACATTCATACATACACATACTACGGCTAATTTAGGATCCAATTAACCTACCAGCATGTCTTTGGAGTGTGGGAAAAAACCAGAGTACCTGAAGGAAACCCATGCAGGCACAGGGAGAACATGCAAACTCCAGGCAGGTGGTGCCGTGGCTGGGATTCAAGCCAATGACCCTAGTACTGTTAGGCGGAAGTGCTAACCATTTAGTCACTGTGCTGCCCATAGATTCTCCAATAAACAACATCATGCAACAGCTTAAATAACCCCCAGATCTGAAGGGGTTAAACTACAAACAGATTAAAAAAAAGCCAGGCATGGATTCATTAAAAATCATGATGCAGTGTATTTCTGCATATGGCTGATTGTCGTCAATTCAGCATCCTGTAATTGCCTGTACACAAAACTTTTTTTCCAGTTTTGTATAGAGGGAAGAGGGGTTAGAGCACCTGTCAAGTTTTTAATGCGGTCTGTGCCCCTATTAGGGAGATTCACTATTAGTCCTGTTTACAGATTGTGAGAGTGACAGAAAATCCTAAATAATGAGTTGTCACCAGAACAGGAAATCTTCCAAAGGGGACACTAGTTCTGGTGACAGAAAAGGATTCCCTTACTTGAAGGGATTTCCTCACTTCCTGCTATAGCTTTAGGACAGGAAGTGAAGGGAAATCTCCTTAACCACTTGCCTACCGGGCACTTATACCCCCTTATTTACCAGGCCAATTTTAAGCGCTGTCGCACTTTGATTGACAATTGCGCGGTCATGCAAGATTGTACCCATATGAAATTTTTATCATTTTATTCTCACAAATAGAGCTTTCTTTTGGTCGTATTTAATCGCTGCTGGGCACTTTACTTTTTGTGCTATAAGCAAAAAATTGCAAAAAAATTTGAAAAAAAAAAAGTTTCTTTGTTTCTATTATAAAATTTTTCAAACAGGTAATTTTTCTTCGCTGATGTGCGTTGATGAGGCAGCACTGAAGGGCACTGATAGGCGGCACTGATAGGCGGCACTAATGAGGTGGCACGGATAGGCGGCACTGATAGGCAGCACTAATGAGGTGTCACGGATAGGTGGCACTGATTGGTGGCACTGACTGACATCACTGCTGGGCACTGACTGGCACAACTGCTGGGCACTGACTGGTGGCACTGACTGGCAGCACTGCTGGGCTGCACTGATGGGCACTGGTGGGTGGCACTGGTGGGCACAGGTGGGTGGCACTGGTGGGCACAGGTGGGTGGCACTACTGGGCACAGGTAGGTGGCACTTCTGGGTGGCACAGGTGGGTGCATTGCTGGGCACAGGTGGGCGCACTGCTGGGCACAGGTGGGCGGAACTTGTGTGTGGCACTGCTGGGCACCGATCATCAGGGCACTGATGATCAGTGACCCTGATGATCGGTGCCGATCCCCGCTCTGACAACTGCCGGTTTTCGGCAGTACTTTCCTCACGATCTGACAGCGTGAGGAAAGTGCAGCCGAGAACCGGCATTTGCATTTCCCGGAGATCACCGTGTCATTGGACACTGCTGATCACGTGGTAAAAGGCCGCTGTGATTGGCCTTTTACCACGTCCATAGGACACAGCATTCACGGAGATCGTCGGGTGCGCGCAGTGCAGCCGTCAATCGGCTATCTGCGGTCGGCAAGTAGTTAATGGGATGCAAATGGGAAAAAACCTAACAGAGGTTATAACCCTCCCATACTTTATTGAAAATGAAAAGTTTTGCCTTTAGTTCTACTTCAAGCTGGTAAATGGAGTGTGACAGACCCAACCGGGGCAGAGGCTTTTGGAGGGACTAGGGGCTAGCCGCCTACCCACAAATTATGGTCCATGAAGAGAACAGATCATTCTCTAATGATAGACAATATGATGAACGCTGAGAGCCAGGCTTGGCTTAATTCTCTGAGTAAAGACAATACAGCTTCCCTTCTGAAGTGGATGGAAAGGTGTAATATTACCTTTTTCAGGTTAATGGTTAGAGGAAATATGGGGCCCTCTTGCAGACTGGGTTGGAGAAGCTCCTCAACTTGGGACAGAAATATTTATCCCCAATCTCCCTCAAGAAATCTATGAAGATAAATTAATTTCACTTTTTCAGACTGTTGGAATATTGTATGAGTTTTGACTTGTGATGACTTTTCTAGTGGACAGAGTATACAAGTGAAAGGCAAACACCTGAAAGACAGCATGTGTAATGCACTTTGTATATCCAGGGGTGTGGGCTTGTTGCTGGACTGTCTGAGGTGGACTCCCTGGCTTGTCTGGGTGCCTGGCTGTTGATTAGCTTAGTGTTAACTAGATCCCTGTTAGCTGTTGGTTGTGCCGTATACTGTTTGCAGTGTTTAGGATAATGTGATCAAGCTCTTACCTAATCAGTATCCCAATGTGTAATATTTGTTTTATTGTTCATGTTTGGACTGCCCCTTTTGCTGAAGTGTATAAAAACCTGTATTTCTGTTCAATAAAGAGTTCCAGTTGCACCTAAGCTAATGTCATCTAGTCCTTGGGTACAATACCCAGCTATAATACCTTGGTCCTGTGTCTCAGCGGTAAGGAAACAGTACTCTGACAGAAGCATCCAGGTCTTTGGTGCCAGGCGGTCCGTCACATGGAGGGATAGCACAATGCCATGCATTTGACGCTTAGTTTTCTGAGAAGTCTTGATGATCTCTTCAGTGAGCTGCTGCTTCTTTATTGTACACAAAGCCTGAGGCAGGTCCATGACCAGGCTGCCTTTGGTCATCTAGAGCATAATGTCCAGACAAGTCCCAGGGTGTGCAGGACTTATCTGCACCATCTGCCAGAAGTGTTTGTTTAAATCACGACTTCAATGGAGTTGTACATTTTTTGGTAGATAAAGCAGTTCACAAATATGCAATTTACCTTTGTATATATGTATAAGCTACAAAACAGCCTATATCCCCGCGCTTTGGATAATGGAGAAAGTGAAATCCTGACAAAATATAAACATATTAAGTGTAACAGAACTTTATTTTACATTTTGCACACTTTGGTGGAAGTTTCTTTATTTCTTTTCTTTTATATGTGTTCTTTCTTTTATATGTATTATTGATTTATTTATGATCCTTTGTTCCTTAGGGTCAAATTAATTTAACTGAGCGCTGTTATGAGGACGTTTTAATTACTATATATTTGTTCAATTTACCTTTGTAGTTTGCTATAATTCATTAGATTTAAAGCTTCAGATTGTAAACCTATGAAATGATAAATGAACAAAGCATATCCTCATCTATTGTGTACAATTCTTGAAGACTGTCCAACCCCTCCTCCCTCCCCATCACACAGAAGGTGGTTGACAGCTTCAGATGTGCATGTTCCCCTAAAAGACGAGTAGAGGGGTGTGTGTCCATTCCTTCTGCTCAGGTCCCCAGCCTTTTGGAAGCTGAGAAATACCATCATGTCAGGGCAGGGCTGTGGAACGGACAGGTAGGCCTAGTGGCAGGGTAACGCACTGGCTGACGACAACCACCACCAACAGACCGAAGTCCCTCAGGGCGCGGAGTCTAAGTCCCAGGCTGCCCTTCACCAGGGCCCCTGATGGTGGGGATGGACTTGACGCAGCCAGGAACCAGGTCGCGGCCCCCGAGACACCCCGGCTGCGGTAATGGCCGCCGCCAATGGCGTGTAGTTGGTGAGAATGACAATAGCGTAGTCAGGCAAGCCGGGTCGACAACAACGGGACAAAACGGTACAGAACAGTAGACAGAGAATCACAGGTCACGGGCAAGGTTCAGCAACGGAAGGTCAGATCGAAGGAAAACACAGAGAATGGTCTTAGTCACAAGCCGAGTCAGATACCAGAAGAGTCACGAGCGTATACACAGAGCTGTAGCAAGACAAAGACACAAGTGCAAAGAGCATGTGCGGATCACAGGCTTATATGTACTCAGCCACACCCCTCTGGGGGATGGACCTCAGAGACCTGAAGGCATAAAAGATTCCCACCATGCTCAGCAGAAATCCAAGATGGATGCCAGCACATGGAGTAACATAACTTCTGGGAAAAGGTAGGACCTTGACACATCTAAACTGTGTAATTTGGAAATTTGTAGAAGGAAGATTTTTGCAGATAACCAAGTACAACTTATATAGGAGGATTTAATTCATAATTGTGTATCACCTGAGACTAGTCACTTCAGTAGGCTTATGTAAGAGTTTATTATCAGTTTAAGCCTTAGACTACTGACCACTCCCATTAAATGTTTTACCACAATTTTGAATTTATTTTTCCTGCTATGACCTCAGGGTGTCCAGGCCCAAAGCCATGTTGTGCCCACCACCATGCTTTTAGCTAGGATGAAATTTTACTGTTCCTGTGGAGGACTTTTTTTTACCTATCATTGTCATTTTCTGCCAAAGAGTTTACCTTTTTGAAGTAAAGGTTTTTTAAGGGTGTGGGAAACGGGAAGCAATAAATAATTTTACAAAACTACACAAAATTTGGTGGATGTTTCTGCAAATTAACACAGCTCAGTTCTTTGATGATCCAGGTTTTATGGATCTTTGGCAAAGAGAACACCTAAAGCATGCTAAAGTTCAAATTGTAATTGATTGTTTGCTTTTTAAAGCAAATATGGCAATGATTATGTGAACTTATTTTGAGAAACGCATGGTTACTGCTTTGTTGCCTTTGCTCCAAAAAAATGCAATTTCCCTGCTGTCCCTGAGGCAGTGGCTTCTTTTTGTGTGCTGAGTTGTGACTTCTGTCTGACTTTATGTGCTGCATGCTTGTTTTCAGTAAATGACTCAGAAAGTATTAAAGTTAGAGGTTCAGCATAATAATCAGTTTGGACTATTTCTTTCTGTGACATGTATCACCTTTTCCCACAATGTGAAATATGAAGGACTTTACCATCACTTTAAGGACTTTTTTTCTTTTTAGGATTTTCTTTCATCTATGCCAATTATGAGAGATTAAGCGCTACATTTTGTATAGTCATTTATTTTTATTGTTACCAGCAATTTTATGTCAGCTGCTTTATTCTCTCTGAATATTAGACATTTAGCGCAGAATTATTTGTGTTATATTAATAATTATCAGTTTACTAAACAGCAGGGCAGCTGCTCAGTACAGGACCAGGAAGACCGTGGAGATCACTGTAGTAGTGAGGGCTGCTACAAAGATAACTGTTATTTGTTTTTTTAACAGTGCTTCATATACACCAGCCACTTTATTAGGTACACCTGTTCAATTGCTTGGTAACACAAATTGCAACTCACGCATTTAGGCATTACAGTGGTGACACCCTAGAAAATTTTGCATTAAAAACGTGAGTATTTCAGCTGTTTTTAGCGTTTTTATATTAGCAACATTTTGTGGCTTTTTGTGCGCTATTTAGCGTTTTTAGAGCTTTTTTGCCCCAAAAAATGCCTTTTTTGGTAAAACAAAAGTCCAAAAACGCTGATTTACCATGTTTTTCAGCGTTAAGGCGTTTTTACAGCTAAAAAAACTCCTCTATAAACCCACTAGTCCATAAGTTTTTTTTCCAGCCAAAAAAACGGGGTTTTTGGTCAAAGTCCAAAAACGCTGATTTACCGCGTTGGGCAAAAACGCGGTATGATGTTACAGGCAGCATAACATTCTCCACGGCTTCTCCAGACCCTTTCACGTTTGTCACATGTGCTCAGAGTGAACCTGCCAAAATTAGCTCTTGTACAACATCCTTGTTTGCCCATCTCCTGACCCTCTCTGGGTCAACATGTATAAATACATAAGTGGTCCATATAGTGAACTTGGTGGAGAGTTATTTACTTTAAGGTCATCACAGAAGACAAGGGGGCACTCTTTACATCTTGAGGAAAAGAGATTTAATCTCCAAATACGAGAAGGTTTCTTCACAGTAAGAGCTGTTAAAATGTGGTTCTGGCCAGCTCAGTAGATTGCTTTAAAAAAGGCCTGTATTCTTTCCTAAATGCACATAATATAACTGGATACTAACATTTATAAGTAAAGTTCTTCCAACTACACTCCCTCAGCCTCAGAGATTCTGCTCTCTCCTGGCTCTCATCCTACCTGTCACAACGCTCTTTCAGCGTTACCTATAACGTTACCACCTGCCCCTCGCTCCCCCTCTCTGTTGGGGTCCCTCAAGTTTCCGTCCTCGGGCCCCTTCTCTTCTCCATCTACACCTCCTCCATTGGCCAACTCATACACTCTCACGGCTTCAACTACCACCTATATGCCGATGACACACAAATCTAACTCTCAACCCCCCCACCTCACCCCCTCAGTCTCCGCCCGAATCACACACCTACTGAGCGACATAGACTGGATGTCGCTCCACTTCCTTAAACTGAACCTCTCCAAAACAGAGTTTCTTGTCTTCCCCCCAGCCTGGACCCCACCCCCCATTGACTTCTCCATCATGTCCAACAACGCCACCATCAAACCCGCCCCGCAGGCCAGAGTACTTGGTGTCATTCTGGACTCCAACCTATCCTTCCAGCCCCAAGTCCAATCTTTAACAAACTCGTGCAGACTCCACCTCCGCAACATCACCAAAATACACACGTTTCTAACCCCAGAAACCACTAAACAGCTCATCCACTCCCTCATCATATCATGACTCGACTACTGCAACTCCCTCCTTACTGGCCTGCCTCGCCGCTGGCTATCCCCGCTTCAGTCAATCCTGAATAAGGCTGCCAGACTCATTCACCTTTCCAACCGCTCCGTTGCCTCTGCCAATCCCTCCACTGGCTTCCGATTGCGCAACGGATCAAATTCAAAATCCTAACACTGATGTACAAAGCTGTCCACCATACTGCCCCAAATTACATCACTGACCTAATATCCAAGTACCACCCAGCACGCACACTCCGCTCCTCACAAGACCTCCTTCTCTCTAGTTCCCTGGTCTCCTCCTCCCATGCCCGCCTCCAGGACTTCTCCAGGGTGTCACCCATCCTCTGGAACTCCCTGCCCCAACCCATCAGATTATCACCTACTCTCCTCTCCTTTAGGCGCACCCTGAAACCCCACCTCTTCAGGGAAGCCTACCCCACCCCCTGCTAACTTGCCGACCTCCTTCACTCTTCCTACCACTCCATCCCCCACAGCTTTCTCCTCTTGTGCCACTATCCCCTCCCTCCTAGATTGTAAGCTCGAAAGAGCAGGGCCCTCGATCCCCTCATGTTTTGCATTGTATTGTTATTGTTCTGTCACATGTTCTGTCCCCCTTTGTAATGTACAGCGCTGAGTGAACTATTGGCGCTATATAAATACTGTATAATAATAATAATCCAGGGAATATCCAACTGCATCTTGGAGGATCAGGAAGGATTTTTTTCTTTTTTCCCCTGCTGGAGCAAATTAGTTGGTTCTTTGCTGTTTTTTTTGTTTTTTTCTTTTGCCTTCCTCTGGATCAACTGTGGGTATAGGACTGTGTATAAAGGATTACGTGATTTTTTTTTTTTCTTTTTATTGGTTGAACAAAATGGACTTGTTTTTTTTTTTTTTTTTTTTCCCAACTAGACTATGTAGCACTGAGTGAGGGAGAAGAGAAACATTGAAATATTAGTCTGTATCAGTGTGCAAAATAAATTACTTCTAACATTGGGTGTCCTATGTGTGTGGATGTTGCTACATTATGTAAAACTACTAGTTTAGATTTTTTGTACATCTTAGAATGGGGTGCCTCGAGATTGTCTTGATTTTATAGAGTGTCTTGACTGCAAACAAGTTCAGAAACGCTGACCTAGACATTGCTACTGTTTTACTTGACGATGATGACAACGGTGCCTAGCCATTACTACTTTACACTACAGCTATAGTATTAAAGGACCAGTCAGAGGTAACATAGTTGACATTAGCAAAACCTGAATGGCAGCATATGGGGTGCAATGCATCAATCACTAGTGAAACTGTTATTATATGTTACAGTACCCTAACTGTGGAGGGTCCTCCTTTGTTACAACATAGAGAGAAAAGATGAACTCTCTTTAGAGCTATAGCTGCCAAAGAATTTTTAACATGTCACACACGACTGGATGTGCTGGATTCCTGGTCCTCTTGTGTCCCTACTGTGCCCTGTAATGAAGTAGGGGTGTTTGGATAGAACCAGGTTGTACAGCAAGGGATGCTTCCAAAGATGTTGGCTTCTGAAGATTATGCCGGAGACCTAGCTCTCAGAGAGTGAAGTATCCATGAACGGATGGTTGGACAGGGGAGTATTATCATTTATCTTTTGAAGGAGTCTTCTTCCTTTTTTTTTTTTTTTTCTTTTTTACTGGTCCAGATATGTGAACCTGAGAGAGTGCTACAAGCCCTTTTGTTAATTTGTCCAAGTGTTTGACTAATAAATGTCTAACTACTCCAATATGGTATATCCCAAGATAGGGTGATTTGTCTAAGTTTAAGTAGTTACACAGCAAATGCACTTATCTATGAAAATGTCTAATACCTTTTAGTATGTGCAGCTGTAACATGATCAGATCAAACAAATTTTGAATTGCAGTCTCTCTGTTATTTTCCCCAAGTAGCTGGTAACGCTGTATATCTTCTATATAATAATGTAGACCAGTTCATTACATTTCAGTATTGTTACTCTAAAGTAGAATAGAGATGGAGGACTGTATAGATAAATATTTTTTGCTAGTCCAAGCATTTACTATATGCCAAATAACACACAGGCTGGACACAAAAGATCAAAATCATTTCTGTCTGTCAAAGTGAATAGAGATGGCTCTGTGGACAATAAGAAAGACGTTTGTAAGCAATCTCAGTCCCTACTTCATATGCATGAATCTAGATCAAAGGCTGGCAAGAGCCTGTACTTTTTCCATATAGGCTTTCAATTCATAGGAACTTTACAGATCAATTTCATAAATAGGAGCTCATCTGTTAAATAGCTGGTTTATTTCTTTGTGTTAGAATTCTGTTGTACCTAAATCAGCAGTGATCAGCTGAGCAGAGTTAAAGTGATGTGAATGCAAGCATAAAGGACCCCCCAATTTATTCCAAGCTTTTATTCATTAAAAAATTTACTAGTCTCCTGTGATCCCCTCTACTTCCAAATTCAGTCTGGGAGAGAGGGGGGCAGCACTGTAAGCTTGTCAGAATGCATTGGGCAGTGCTGTAAATGTAACAAGTGGAGCTTGCTGATTGGAGAAGAGAGCACAGGCATACCACCATCAATAAATCATAACTATCCAGTCCCAAAGCCAAATCCAGACTGCAAAATGGTAAGGACTCTGCATGGTTTCAGGATTAGAATTCTGGCTGACAGAATTGCCTTTTTTTGAGGTCACAAATATTTCAGATGTTTAGTTTGCCTCCATTAACACTTTAAGATTATTTCTACTTTTTAGTAAACATTTTTTATGACATTGCATAAGGACCTTTGTTTTCAGGCTTTTGGGCTTGTGTTGACAGCATCAGTTTTGACATGCTTCTGAGATCGCGCCAAATTCACTGTCAGGTGCACATGACCTCCAGCTTACCTCCTTCTGACCTTCATTAAGCTGGTTTTGCATCCCCATAGGCTTGTATGGGAATGAAAAATCCATTTGAAGCATGAGCCAGTCAACACCAGCCGCAACAATTATGTGGTCAATTCAGTATGTATACGGTAGCACGCTTTCTTCTTCTTCTTTCTACGAGAATGTATTGGAAATGCTGAATCCCCAGTAGGTTCCTACTGTGCATTAACTGATCAGCTAGGAAACTGGCACTTTGGTCTGTCTGCTCACTTTTACAGTTAAATTAATAAATGTGTTTACCAATGTATCAGCCTGTATTTGTTTATTTGGCACTTCAAATTTGTTGTTTGCCAATTGTCACTAGTGGGGTACTCTTAACGGCCTTGACCATCTGACAGTGATACAAAATTTCTTGGGTTTCTGCCTTGAAAACTGGAAACTAAGGGGGTTATTTACTTAAATTGCATGTGGTGTGGCTCTGCACAGAAACCAATCAGCTTCCAGGTTTTATTGTCAAAGCTTAATTGAACAAGCTGAAATTAGAAGCTGATTGGCTACAATTAATAGCTTCTGAGTGCACCGCTTTTAGTAAATCTATCCCACAGACTCTACACCTCAAGGGAGTCCATTGCTACCACCAGTGACAGAGGAGTTGATTTACTAAAATCAGAGGGTGCAAAATTAGGTGCAGCTCTGCATAGTAACCAATCAATTTTAATTTTTTGGTCAAAGCTTAATTGAACAAGCTGAAGTTAGAAGCTGATTGGCTACCATGCATGGCTGTACCAGAATTTGCACCCTTCTGTTTCAGTAAATCAACCCCCAAAGGGTCCACCGGAGTAGCACACAATCCCGTACAGGCTGGCATTCCTAGTGCTGGTTGGCTACAGCCATGCAGACCCTGCCTTGCTAATACCAGCTGATATGTCATTCAGTACTACATGAGCGCTTCAAGGGGGCCTTTAAAAGGGCTTGGTACTGACAGGTTTTGGGTGTGCGCACAAACTGAGTTTATGTGGGCATTGTGGATGGGGGAATATGTGAAATATGGGTGCAGGTAAGTTACTACTTCTCCAATTAACTAGTAAAGAGGCGCTTAGGACTATTTTGCCTTTTTACCAACTTGCGATTAAAGAATACAGAAATAAAAAAAAAATCACCATTTCATCCACCAAAGCAGACATAAAAAATAATCCAGGGGTCTTCAGAATCTTGTGACTACATCCACTTTTCGTTTGAAATCCCAGCATCCAGCTTCAGTCTAAATGTGCCCGTAATGAAGATTCTGTAATGTAGCTGGGTGCTGGGATTCTAGGATTAAGTGATTAGTTTACATCGGTAAGTTCTGCCATAAGATTTTGGGTAATGGCTGTCATATTCAGAAGCAAGTCAAACAGCATGCTGTGAGATACATTTAAGGCCTATATGTATGTTGTGTTAATAAACACTTATTACACGTTACATTGAGGTAACCCATTTATTTGAAAGGGCTTTCAAAAAGATCCACAAAAGTGATTGCAACAAGGCCTTTGTTCATCGTAAGGAGACGTTTGGGGCTTGAAGTGTAGCAATGCATGTACAGAGAATAAAACTTTTGTAATGCCAAAAGACCTTGTTGCAGTCTTTTTTTGCATCTTTTTACATCTAGAAGCCCTAGAGGAGCCTAAGGGCTGGTGATTTCTGCACAAGGCAGTTTTGTTTATGGACAGTTTGAATGGACTGTCTTTGCTGCAAAAATTGGATGTGCACATCCAAGTGTGTTTGGTGATGCAATGGACGTTTCCACAACACAAGTCCCTTGATAAAGCGCATGTGCGCGAAACATGTTGTCCTGGTAACCGGTCTTCACTTCCAGCCTGTGGCTATAGTGTGGGTTCCTCCCCTCCATCTTCCGAACATTGCGGTGACATCACCCGGGATGCCGCGATCACGTGGTCCCTGCTTGACAGGCGCTCCTCTCCTCCACAGCTCCCTTCTGAGCAGACGGGCCGTCCATCTGGAACCAGGCTTTTTAAAGTCACAGGCTTGAGCTTTATTTTTCATTTTGTTACGCACCATCCTTTTCAATAAAGGTACACCTCCTAGCAAGGTGTTTTATAGCATTACACATTCCACAGCGCCTGTGTAGTACTCCCTGGATTTATTTATGTGACTTACTATAGCTGCAGTGGTTTTCCATCATTTATGAACGTTTTTAACTTGCTCCCATGGTATGTGCCCTTTGCCATTTGACTACAGTGTTTAAAGTACATTTACAGCCAAATTATGAATTGAACTTGACTCCAAAATGTAATTACATATATTTGAAGCTCTGTCAGCTTTTTATTGACTGTTTCCCTGGTGCAAGTTTTCCCTCACCTCCTGTCTGGTAAAAGGTTGTCCCCAGAAGAGAAAGTAAGGGTAAATCACTCTAATCACTGGATACCAGTAAAACAGGAGTTATAACCTTTCCCTATTCTATGCAAAACAAAAAAGTTCCTCTGAGTTTATGATGTAGCTTTGAGGTCACTGTATGGAGACACAGTAAGGGATGAAGAATATTACTAGATAATAGATGAAGGATACTAGTAATAGATGAAGAATATTACTTTTCCAACAGTATAATTACGAGTTGAGATTAATGGCATAAATCAGCCACATTTGAGGTTTGGCACACATAGGGCTAGTTCACATTCAGCAAGCTTTGTGTGCCCTAACATGGAAGAGTTTGGTTCCCACTGAAATCTCAGGATATATATGGCTTTGCTGTAGATTGACCATGTGGCACCTATATTCTGTTTGTCGTGTTAACAGCAGTGTTGCATTGTGAGAAAATTAGTGTTGAGAGGTCACTGCTACAATCCCTAGGAGCTACATTAGGTTTTAGTGAATTTGGCCTTTAACCAGTTGCCGCCCGGCCTATAGCCAGATGGCGGCCAAGCGAACAGCTCATCACTCCGGGTGGATGCCATATGGCATCCTTTCAAGAACGCGCATGCCCGCAGGGCCATGCAGCGCAATCTGTCACCAGCCATGTACCTCGGACATGGCCGGCGATGACAGATCTGTGTACCGGCCCTGTTGCCAGTGCCATGTGACGTGCTGTGACCAATCACAGCAGGTCGCATGACAGTTGTATACAATGGATGGCTTCCTTTCATGCCATCCATTGTATACAAGTGTGTCTAGCTGTGAATGGTCACAGCGATCACATGCACAAGCTGGGCCAATCACAGCCCAGCTGTGTCATGTGATTAGCCGTGGCCAAATCACAGCTAAGCACAAAAAAAAAACCCTGAATGAATCAATTTCATCCAGTTAAATGCTTGCTTAAAGCAAAATAATTCTTTGCTATAAGCAAATTGTGTAAACAAAAAAAAAAAAAAATACTGATCACTTCCCCAAAGTAGTGCAATGTTACTATGGTAACATTATAATACTTTGGTCATAGTGAAATATGGAAAAAAAAATAGAAAAAAAATTTCATAAAAAAATAAAAAAAAATTATCAATATTTTTTTTCATACTGTCACCAGTCAGTGTCCCTGATCACCGCATGCCAGTTATATGATAACGCTGTACTGCACTGGTGACAGTATGTAAAAAAAATATAGTGAAAATCATTTTTTAATTTCATCATTTTCCAAAAAAAATGACAAAAAAATTACAACTTCAAAAAACTCGCCATGCCTGTTATGAAATACGTCGGACTTTCTACTTTGCAAAAAGGGGCCATTTGGGGGATATCTGGACTGTTCTGACATTCTTGGACCTCAAGAAATTAGATTGGCTGTCAGTACTTCAGGACTGATCAATTTACAGATCTATACCATAGTTTGTGAACTCTATAACTTTCCTACAGACTAAATCATAAATACTGATTTGAGTTATTTTCACTAAAGAAATGTAGCAGAATACATCTTGGCCTAAATTTATGAAGAACAATTATCTATTTGCAAACTTTTATAACAGAAACAAAGAAAAACGTTTTTTGGTTTTTATTTTTCTGTATTTTTTTGTTAATTTAGCTAAAAATAAAAACCCCAGTGGTGATTAAATACCACCAAAAGAAAGCTCTAGTTGTGTGAAGAAAATGATAAAATTTTAGTTTGGGTACAGTGTTGTATGACCGCGCAATTGTCATTCAAAGTGTGAGAGCGCTGAACCCTGCAAATTGGCCTGGGCAGGAAGGGGGTAAAAGTGTCCGGTATGGAAGTGGTTAAAAAGATGAGGTTTCCGTAAAAAAGGCGGGAGGAGTAGTAATTGGCCGTGTCTGAGAATGTCATGTGACTGGTCTGTCTGACAACCCAGCTGACCTTGCAGTTTAGTACAAGAGTTGTCGCACTGTTTTTGACATTCTTAATAGAGTTGAAAAAAGTGCGAAAACTTTTTGACTACCCCTCATAGTAGCCAACCCTATAAATGTTTCAGTGCCTATAAAAAGTATTCACCACCTTATATTTTTTTATATTTTATACTTGTTATTCATTGAAATTAATTTGCCAGAGTCAGACCTTGGCTCAATTTTGGTCTCATCCTACCATGAAACCTTTGCCAGCTATCTTCAGAGTCTCCCTGGACTCATTGTAGAAGGGATGTCATCTACCAATGGGTTTCTTTGTCATTCTCCAATAAAGATTGCAAATGGTGAAGTGCCTGGGCAACGTAGTATCTCCAATCCCAGCAGCTGAGCTCTGTATCTTCTTTAGAGTGGACATAAGTCTCATGATGGCCTTTTTATACTAGTCTCCTTGTATGCTTGTTCTGGCAGATTTACACCTCTTTCATACTTTTTCTAATTCTTAGTGATTAATTTAACTGAATGCCAAGGAATATTCAATGGCTTTGAACATTTCGTGTGTTTATCCCCTGGCTTTTTAACCATCTTTTCACAGAGATGTTTTGTGCATTCTTTTAACTTTATGGTATAAGTCGTGCCATGATAAGCAGTAAACTTTGTCCTTCCAGATACACGTATTTATACTCAAATTAACTATACACAGGCCATCTCAGATAGATTAATGAGGTGATTTTGGAAAAGAAATGGTTGCAACAGTGATGAGTCAGGTGTGTCATATTAAATGGTTGTACAGTATGTATATGCTGTCAGTTATTTTATATTTAATTTTTTGTGGCAATTCATTTGAATAACTTTGTAGAGAACCTTTTTCACTTTGACATTAAATACCGAAGTTTATTTATTTTGATTGCTGTAAAAAGATGCTGTTCTTTAGTGATCTTGGACAATAAAACATGAAAACTTCCATATCATTTGGGTATATATATTATATTGCCAAAAGTATTGGGACTCCTGCCTTTACACATGCATGAACTTTAATGGCATCCCAGTCTTAGTCCGTAGGGTTCAATATTGAGTTGGCCCAACCTTTGCAGCTACAACAGCTTCAACTCTTCTGGGAAGGCTGTCCACAAGGTTTAGGAGTTTGCCTTTGGGAATGTTTGACCTTTCTTCCAGAAGTGCATTTGTGAGGTCAGGCACGAGAAGGCCTGGCTTGCAGTCTCCACTTTAATGCATCATAAAGGTGTTCTACCGGGTTAAGGTCTGGACTGTGTGCAGACCAGTCAAGTTCCTCCACCCCATACTCGCTCATCCATGTCTTTATGGACCTGAACCTTGCTTTGTGCACTGGTGTGCAGTCATGTTGGAACAAGAAGGGGCCATCCCCAAACTGTTCCCACAAAGTTGGGAGCATGAAATTGTCCAAAATGTCTTGGTATGCTAACGCCTTAAGAGTTCCCTGAAAAACAGCCCCACACCATAATCCCCCCTCCACCAAACTTTACACTTGGCACAATGCAGTCAGGCAGGTACCGTTCTCCTGGCAATCGCCAAACCCAAACACGTCCATCAGTTTGCCAGACAGAAAAGCTTGATTTGTCACTCCAGAGAACACGTCTCCACTGCTCTAGAGTCCATTGGCAGTGTGCTTAACACCACTGCATCCAACGCTTTGCTCTGCACTTGGTGATGTAAGGCTTGGATGCAGCTGCTCGGCCATGGAGACCCATTCCATGAAGCTCTCTACACACTGTTATTGTGCTAATCTGAAGGCCACACAAAGTTTGAAGGTCTTTAGCTATTGACTCTGCAGACAGTTAGCGACTTCTGTGCGCCTCAGCATGTGCTGACCCTGTTCTGTCATCTTAAGTGGCCTACCACTCCCTGGCTGAGTTGCTGTTCCCAGTTGCTACCACTTTGTTTTAATACCACTAACAGTTGACCGTGGAATATTTAGTAGCAAGGAAATTTCACAGACAGACTTATTGCACAGGTGGCAACCTATCACAGTAGCTCCTCAGAGCGACCAATTCTTTCACAAATGTTTTTAGAAGCAGTCTGCTTGCCTAGGTGCTTGATTTTATATATCTGTAGCCATGGAGGTTATTGGATCACCTGAATCCAATGATTTGAAAGGGTGTCCCAAATCTTTTGGCAATATAGTGTACCTTTTATAGGCATTGTATCATTAGAATATTTTTTTTTTGAGAACTTCCTTAGCTTCCATAACAAAAGAAAATTGTGTATGTAGAATTGACATCATTAAATCCAACTTTCGCATTGTGAGAGAAACCTTGTGAACCAGTTCAGATAATTGTGTTCCAGAAAGCAAGTACTATGTATTCAAAAAAGGGCTATTTGCCGGATATACAATAGAAGCAACAAACAAAAACATATACAGGTTTTCAAGGATGTTACAACTACTCACTTTTATTCCAATAAAGAGTTTTATGTATTTTTGATTGTTAATAACTGGTAATAGTAAAATAACTCATACGTTCCCCCTCTCCTGTGTAAAAATAAATGAATAAAAAAATAAAAAATCCAATTTCTACATACCTTCTCCACACTCCATCGGCAATCCTCCTTAAGCAAAATTGTATTCACTAACAGTGAAGTAACCTGCACCTCCTGAAACTATTCCAATCAGTAAATCACAGTGTAGGTTTATTTGGTATCTGCTTACCTGAGTCTGTTTAAGCACAGTCAACATTCTTAATCACCAGTGAAGGGGGATAGTGTTTTGCCCCCAAAACACACTTTCTTTATTCAATCAATTTTATTACTAAATTACCTTGGACTCTTGGCTGTCTGTTTTGATGTTCTCCTAGATTGTAAGCTCCAAGGAGCAGGGCCCTCCTATCCCTCTTGTATTGAACTGTATTGTTGCTGTATTGTCTCCCGTTATATTGTAAAGCGCTGAGCAAACTGTTGGCGCTATATAAATCCTGTATAATAATATTAATGCTCTCATTGGAGTATATGTATGTGGCTCATTTCCTGGGAGCCCAGCCTGAAATTTAGGTTCCATTCACACTTGTCGGACTCCAAAGTCGTATGATACCAAATAAACCTGCACTGTGATTTACTGATTGGAATAGTTTCGGGGGGCAGGTTACCTTGTATATGACTTTGGCTTTCATTAATGATAATGGACAACTGTTGCATGCATAACATTCGTGTGCAAATTTCATACGAGTTTTGAGGGTTTGCATTGCAGTCTTTGGAACTCAGGTTGCATAAAAGTCATATCAAAGTAGTGCATGAACTACTTTGAAGTCACAGCAACTTTAAAGTGTTTCTAAAGCCTTAAGGTTTTTCACCTTAATGCATTATATGCATCAAGGTGAAAAACCTTCTGTGCTGCAGGATACCCCCCAACCCCCCTTATACTTACCTGAGCCCAATCCGATCCAGCGATGTGCACAAGAGCAGTGGCTCTTGCCGCTGTCTTCGTCCTCCCCTGGGTAGACTGATAGCCGCATTGGCTCTCATTGCTGTCAATCAAATGCTGCCCCGAGCCAGCGGAGGGCGCCCACTTTGTGTCAGTGGACACAGACAGGGTGGCATGGGAGCAAGCCCACAAGCCTGAAAGCAGCTTTCCATAGGGTCACCTGCTGAAGAGGAGGAGCCTGGAGTGCCGACAGGGGACCCCAAAAGAAAAACTTGTCTTTCTACTTTAGTGTCCAAAGTCATATGACAAGTTGCACAAGTGTGAATGGAGTTTAGCATGCCTCCAGGGGGCATACTATCATGCAGGCTGGGCAGTACTGAGTGGTGCTCACATGTCATGTGCCCACTCTGGACCCCAATTCCCATTCCACCACTGCCAGAGGAAGAACAACATACTACCAAAAATGTCACTGGACCAGCTACAAAACTGCGTAAAAAAGGTATTTATATGGGTTTTCTTTTAAAATACCTGGGGGCAGGCAGACAAAGAGGCTAAATCCTGGAGTTCAATTTTATTAAATCATGTAATAATATTTTAGGATTTGGGCCTCAAGCCTGTAGCTGTAATTTTAAAAGAGCCATGAGCTTGTTTTACCCTTTGATTGCCATGTTATGTTATTTTATATAATTTGCCTCTCAATACTTAAAATATTATATAATTCATTTTTAATATTCAAAACAAACTCCATCCATCCATGTCTCCATGGTGTGGCCATCTTGCATAAGTACAAATGACTCTCGTATCATTTACTTCCTGAAATCCATATGCCCTTAGCTCAGGCATGCAGGCAGGCGGGTGTGTTTAGCTGAGAAAACCCCTCCTCCCCTCCTAAAGACTCCTGGGATGTATGACATCATTTGCCTAGGCATGGAAACCAGGAAGTAACTGAATAAAGGTAAAGAAGTTTAAAACAAGTAAATATGATATACTTTTCTATCTAATATACTTTTCCATGGTTGCAGAAAAGAAAATCTCATAATCTATGGTGACCCTTAGGCTTTAGTGTTTATCGCCAGCTTTTTAAAAATATTTAACATGATTATCAAATGTGATAATATCACTGTGTGAGGATTGGTGTCTGTGAATTATTCCTTTACAAGTAGGCACCAATTATGGGTATTGGAGCCAGTAGAGAGCTCTGGAACCTGGTCACTCTGTCTTAACTTTCTCTATATTTTTCATTACAGAAGAGAAAACATGACTACTGTCCCGGAACCTATGACACACATGATGTCAAATAAAGATGGAGCCAAAATCAAGTCTAAAGGTAATTATTTTTAACTTGGGTAACACAAATGTTAAATGTTTTAGTTTTTTTTTATTGTGTTTCTTGCTTTACAACCAATATCAGAATTCATGCCACTTAGAATAATAGCACAGATATATAAAAGGAAATTATGTGGCGCTATTAACCTGTTCCTTAATTCCTAGTTTGTGTTTAAATGCCTTGTGTTAACACAGCATAGTAAAGGCAAAGAAAAAAAGGATTTTTCATTTTCCTGGCGTTGAATATTTGTCCCTGAATTTCATTCTACCAGCTTTTCAGCTCATACCTTTGCTGTCTGCGGATTTAAAATAGTTCCCTAAACACAATTACTATCAAACGTCTATCATCGGTCTCCAACGGTAGTAACATTTCATGTTACCCTGACCTAATTGTAAGGGATGCGGTTCCTTTGCTACGAGCTGAGCCTTATTCTTTGTAATCTCAGTGGGATAATAGTGCAGCTATTTGAGTGACATGCTCCCATGTATTGTATTCTGCAGTTCCCTGGTTATTTTCCAATTCATACAAGTGTGACCTTACAACAACACTATCATTTTGCCTTCACAAGGTAATTCTCTGCTTGTCTCCATGATAAGATGCCGCTGCAAAAAAAAAAAAAAAAAAAAATCTTATATGATATCATTTTCTCAGGTTTTAAGGTGTAAAATAAACAGGACCATCTGATCATATTTACACAGAATCAAAAAGTTGTTAAAAAAGTAAAATTACTATTATTACAATGGTTGCCTTAAAGTGATTGTAAAGCCTTATTTTTTATTAAAATAACAAGCATATTTTGCTTACCTGCTCTGTGCAATGGTTTTGCACAGAGTGGCCGTGATCCACTTCTTCTGGGGTTCCCTGCCAGAGCTCCTGGCTTCCCCTCCCCCACTGAGTGATTACCATAGGAAGCCACTTCCTATGGGGGCATTTGTGCGTGCCCGATCCCTAGCTGGGGTATTTGCGTCTATTCAGAGGTCAGCGCAACCCTGCTCCCCACTCTCTGCTCACAGGTTTTGTATGACAGCAGCAGAGGCCAATGGTTCTCACTGGCAGGGATGTGGATAAGGGGGTACCACCAGTCCTGCTGTACAGGGCCCAGGCCAGCAGGGGGGTTCAGGCCAGCAGGGACTGCCCAGGCTGCTTGGTGAATCAGATGTGGGCAGGGAGGGTGACCAGCATGGCGGGTGGAACTGATCCCCTGTATGGCTCTCTCTGCAGCAGCTGAAAGCTGCCTTCCTCTCCCTCCTGTTGGCTTTCAGTTGCTGCAGAGAGAGCCATACAGGGCATTGGTTCCAGTAATCGCCCTCCCGCCACACCCATCACCCTCCCTGTGCACCATACATTTCCCTCGACTGCCCAGACCCCCCTGTGTGCCCCCACCCCTACAGTGCTGCCAGCTTCTCTCCTCTCCAGCTGCAAGCACGCATTAGGATCCTTCAGGATGGAGAGTGAGGGAAGGGACCGGTGCATGTCACATTTACCAACCCCTTTCATTCCTAAATGAACACAATGAGTGATCGGTACTGATCACTCACTGTGTTCATTCGTGACTGACTGAAGCATAGTAAACTTTTTTTTTGGGGGGGGCTGTCAGGTTGGCTGTATAGGTCCCCGTGGTTTCTAACAACAGCCCTGCTCACTGGTCTCAGCCAGATGGTGGAACAGGGGAGATGAGCTATTGCAGACATGCACGGTGCTGGATCGAGATCCGGCTCGGGTAAGTATTTTGGCGGCTGCAATGGAGCTACTCTTAAAAAGGTTTTTTACCTTAATGCAGTGAATTTGTTAAGGGAAAAAAAAACTTTTACCTTTACAACCACATTAAGGCTAGGTTTACACTTGCAGCAATGTGTCACTGATATGCCACCTCCTTGCTGCCTGTTTTAACCCTGTAAATACTGCACTGCAACCACGTGCATTATATGGCAGTTGTGGCGCAGCCCCATACGCTTGAGCAGATTACGTTTGGTCAGCAGGACAAACAGCGGGACATGTGTAGATCTCCATCTGCCTGCTTTTGCAGCTTAAGTTGGGGGGTGGGGGCAATATAAATGCTGTATATCTCAACTGCTTGATTTAATTGCAGCCCTCCCTAGAATGCAGCTGCTGGAAGGCCACGATACTAAAAAACACAGTGCAACATTTGGCAGCCTTTTTTTTTTTTTTTTGTTTCCCTTAATTTTAATAAGATGTCACAAGGTGCGATGAATGCAATACAGCAGATTGCGCTGCACTGCAAAAAAAAAAAAGAATTGCATACCTTATCTTTTCTCAGCGCATGCCACTACATTGGAGTTGTGTGTACTGAGCCTATTGCAAACAAGGCAAATTATCTAGCATTGGGACTGCGCTGGGCAAGGCCAGTCCTAACAGCTGCTGTGAAAGGGCCTTTAGCCTGATTTCAGAGCCATTGTTGAGTCGCGATATCAGCCATACAGGTTATAGTCTATTCACTTTGCAAGTGAAATTTCACTTTGCATATTTGTTTTCACATGATCAGATGATGGAACACCTTGTTCGCTTTGCAGGAGAACTTTCCCCAGAGCTTAATGAACAGCCTATTTTTCTTTAATAAATTCAGTGCCGTCTTTAATATTGATTGGACCCTGGGCAAACATTTTCTTTATTCTTCATTCTTCATTTCATTACTGCTCACTGATTGGTTGCTAGAAGTTACTGCACATCATTACCGCTCACCCATTAGTTGCTGAGGCTAGGGGGGTAGCTTATGCTCAGTGGCAATGGTGATGTTGGGGTTGTAAATGGGATGAGTGGCAGTGCTGGGGGGATGGGATGAGTAGCAGAGCTGGGGAGGGTGGGATTAGGGGCAATTCTGGGGGGTTGATGGAATCAGTGTCAGTGCTTGGGGGGGGAATGGGATGAGTGGCAGTGCTGGGGGAGGGGGGATGGGATCAGTGGTAGCGCTTGGGGGGATGGAATCAGCAACACTCACTTGCTGTCATCTGCCAGTTACTGTCCACTCAGTTCCCCCTGCCTGTATGGGAGAGGGGGGGGGGATGAGAGAGAGAGGGAATTAGAGATCGAGAAAGCGGGGTGAGGGAGAGAGGAGGAATGAGGAAGATGGGGGGAAAGAGGGGTGAGACAGAGGGGGAGAGAGAGAGGTGCAAGGGTGAGTGAGGGTGTGAAAAGGGGGGGGGGTGAGAGGGAGCAGGGGGTGAGAGAGAGAGGTGGGTGAGAAAGAGAGAGAGGGGGTGAGGGGGGGAGAGGGGTGTGAGAGAGAGAGGGGTGGGGGGTGAGAGAGAGGGGGGAGAATGGTGAGAGAGGTGGGGAGTGAGAGGGGAGGAGGAGGGGGGAGAGGGGATTAGAGAGAGGGGTGGTGAGAGAGAGGTGGCGGGAGAAGTTGAGGAGAGGGGGGTGAGAGAGAGAGAATGGTGAGAGAGAGAGGTGGGGGGGAGAGGGTTGTGAGAGAGGGGTTGGGGGGAGAGGGTTGTGAGAGAGGGGTTGGGGGGAGAGGGTTATGAGAGAGAGAGAGAGAGAGAGAGGGGGGGTGGGGGTGAGAGAGAGAGAACGGTGTGAGAGAGAGGTGGGGGGGAGAGGGGTGTGAGAGAGAGACCCCTAGCCCTGTCTGCAGTTCCTCCTGTGCCTCCATGTCCCAGTCCCTGTCTCCCAGTAGGTGTGTGTGTTTCTTGGTACCTGACAGCTGCAGGCTGTGTCCATTCTCATTCTGAGTGATCTGCTCATTCCTCTGCTCTGTGGTCCCTGGCTATCTACGCTCCGCCCGTCCTTGCCCTCCAGGCCCCTGGTCAGCCTGTCCTCCAGTTGTTGGAGCCGAGAGCCAGAAGGTTAGAAAAATCCATGCTCTGGGAGGCACGCCGTTGGGGATGCTGCGCCCGCTGCTGCTCGGTGTCAGTGGAAGTCTTCCCACTCCCAAAGGGCTCAAGGGCTAGCTGCTTTGGGCCCCACAACAACGACTGGGCCTGGGGCAGCTGCCCCTTTTGTTAAAGACGGCCCTGAATAAATCATCCCTATAGACTTGCATTGAGAAGGAGCAATAAAGCACAGTCATTGTGTAGCACTGCAAATCAGGAAGCAGAACATATATCATTTCATGGCCATATTAATACATAATGTGTAAAGAGCAATTATGTCTGCTTTCATGTATGTGTGTAAATATTGACTATGTATAAAAAGTTTTTAGAAACACACATTAACATTTTTAACTCATATTAAAGAAACTAATTAAAGCATAATTGAAATTTAATTTTAAATGAGCTAAATACATTCCCTGTGCATCAATACAAAAGACTTACAGCAGCAGTCTATCTGCAGGGGCCCATCACACCCCCTTCTGAGTCTGAGCTATAGCACTTCAGTCAGCAAAACCTATGCTTCCTTCTGATTGGAAGGATTTAACTCTGACTCAGCAGGGGGTGTGTCTGGCTTCTGCAGAGAGACCACTGCATCCATACAGAGAGGAAGGGTCATACCCAGCAGCATGCTGGCAGGGGACAGGCTTTTACTGTTGGGTTGTGACTGATATCAAAATAAAATTAACACATTTTGCACCTGGAAGGTAATTTGTGGATTTAAACTGCAGTTTCAGTTGATCTTTAAATCATTCTAGTCTCTCTTGGATATATAGCATATAAGGGCTCGTTCACATGGGTGTAGTACAGTGTACACCCCTTCAAGGGCCATTTTTGTGTTCCCTGCATCTCCGTACAGGCAGTCCCATTCATGTCAATTGGAATGTAGCTGCTGCATGGACACAGCCAGTGCTCCCAATCTGACATCCGTGTGGGTGCAATGCCCCGAACGCAGGCAGTGTGCATTGGGGGCTGGACACCCACTGTGGCGTCCTAATTGACATGAATGGGTACACCTATGCATCCCCTTGCAGGCAAACACTGCCCTTACTCTGGTGTACGCTGTAGTACGTTCGTGTAAAGTAGGCCTAAAGCTTTGAAAAAAACAATATAATACCTTTTTAATGTAAAAACAATAGTCATCTTATTATAAGCACAAATTATTGAACTTTGTACATGCTTTAATGTCATTGTTATATATGAAATGTGTTGGGCAGCACAGTGGCGAAATGGTTAGCAATTCAGTACTAGGGTTGTTGGTTTGAATCCCAACCACAGCACCACCTGCCTAGAGTTTGCATGCTCTCCCTGTGCTTGCATGGGTTTCCTCTGGGTACTCGGGTTTTCTCCCACACTCCAAAGACATGCTGGTAGGTTAATTGGTTCCTGTCTAAATCAGCCCTAGTATGTGTGTGAATGTATGTACGTTAGGGACGTTAGATTGTACACCCCTTGAGGGTTAGGGACTGATGTGAAGGTACACTATATATGTTTAGTGTGTGTGTATGTATGTGTAAAGCGCTGCGTAAATTGATGGTGCTATATAAGTACCTGTAATAAATAAATAAATCCTTAACATTAAAAATGTTAATGAATGTATGAGGATGGAAGATAATTGAGATAAACTGTTTTTTGCAAGAAGAAACATATTCCTTCACAAATATGACTCCAGGCAGCCTCTTTTCAGCTTCTGTAAGCCTATAATCCCCGAAAACCAAAAACATTTGGATGTATTTAGTCAGAAGCCTAGATAGCAAGGGCACACATAGAGTGAATATCCCAGCTTCTACACAGGCTGGCAAACGTGCGCACATTTTGGGCACAGGAAGGAATGAAGAATCTGGATGATTAGCGTAATCTGGTGTCTGTTGACCCAGAGGAGAAAGAATAGATTCAGATGACAGATGGCGATGTGAATACACTTGTTATCAAATATATTTTTTTGATGAATATCATTTGCTTTTTGTAATTTTGTGAGTGAAAAAAAGCATGGTGTGGCATATTGGGATGTACTTGGATTGGATGGGGAAGGGGGTTGGTAATTCAGGCATGAAGGGGAAGGACAAAGTAAATAGATATTTTACAGTAAGTGGAACGTGTCCTCAAAGGTTAGTGTTCTGTATAGTAATAAAGGATAATATACAGTAATTTTTTAGCGTTCATTCATTGGGTGTTGCATGTTTAGTAGGAAGGGAAAACAGTCAATAAACATTAAACTGGAAGGTTACATTAGCACACTAAAGGAGTTACTGTTAAAGTAAATTCACAACCAAAACACTTGTTTTTTGGGGTTTTTTTTAGTTTTGGATAGAATTGAAAGCAAGAACACCTGTCAGATTTTTTTTGCTCCAGAACAACCGTCTCAAATAGGCACTGGGATGATTTTACTGATATTCATTGAATAGATTGTTGGCAATAAGCAGTAAATGGTAAAAATATGGTAATGCTAGAGGAACCCATAGATGGTTTGAATCTCGGCCAATTCAGCAAGGACCGGCTGAGATTCGAACCATCTATGGTTAGGCAGTTTGCACCCAAATTGATTGTTGACTTGGGTACAACCAGTTGTTGGATTTGTCATGCAGTTATTGCCAGCGTCTATAGGCGCTAGCAATAATCACTGTGTCCTTGAGAAAACACAATAGATCCACAGGAGGGATTCCTCCTTCAGCACTCACTGTGTTGATAGGTGAATCAAGCAATTTTCTTTCCTGCAACTCTTGGTTGCAGGAAAGAAAATCGCATCAGTTTTAGAGCATGGGGCGTGGGAAAATCTGGCAAGCTTTAGGGCGTGGGACCTTGCAGGCATTATATGCTATACAGTAACGTAGCTGAGCAGTGAGTGCAACCACATTTAAAAAAGTACAGCCAAAGCTTGTTTGGCTGTACTTTTCCTGTGGTTCACAGGACTGCAATTCTTTCTGCACCCCTGTGACCTGTTTTCAGCTGACAGTGGGCATTGGCTGACATTACAGAGGAAGTCCAGGCTGGGGAAAGATCATGACCATATGGTCTGGCACCTGGCTCAGCCTCTCAGGGAGCCTCTGAGAGCCTGATCCTGCCTCTACCGACCCCTACACTGTTCTGCGCCACAGGCGCAAAACAGACAGTGGTGACTGAGTCACCACTCTCTTCTCAGAGTGACTGGGAGAACTGAGCGATCAGCGGTGTTTGATCACTCAGTTCTTAGACCTAGAGCCAGTGGGTACAGATGTAGCATTGGATTGATGCTGCATTCACCTAGGCAAGTATGATTTTGAAAAAAAAACAAAAACGTACAACTCTTTCAAGGAGAGGAGCAGATGAAAGAGTTTGATCTGTAGAGGGAGGAGCAGGAAATTAGATTACTTTTAAGATGGATAGAGAAGAAATGAGGAGCGGGGCTGTGAGTATGGAGGACAGATGCAGAGCAGGTGCCAGTTTATTGATATACAGTTGTGTCCAAAATTATTCAACCCCCAATGCTGTAAAGGGGTTTAGGGACTATAGTGTACATTTGGAATTGTATTCAGAATCAAATCCTACAAGGACGTTGTAACTACCCAAATGCAACTAAAATGACATCAATTGTTTATGTAATACAGTAGTAAATGGTTCTTATGTGGTTTCTTCATTGCCACAATTATTCAACCCCTTAAAGACTACCACTCTGAAGAACAGAGGTTCATACAGGTGCTTTCCATCAGGTATTGAAAACACCTGTGGATGTCACCGAGCAGCAATCAAGCATAATAAGCACCAATTAGGCAGCTTTAAAATGACTGTGATACTCAGCTCCTTCTAGACATTTACTGGTGTGGTTACAAACATGGTGAAGGCAAGAGAATGGTCCAGGAAGACAAGAGAAGAGGTGATTTCTCTTCACAGGAAGGGCAATGGCTATAAGAAGATTGCAAAGATGTTAAACATACCAAGAGACACCTTAGGAAGCATCATTCGCAAATTCAAGGCAAAGGGCACTGTTGAAACGCTACCTGGTCGTGGCAGAAAGAAGATGCTGACTTCGACTGCTGTGCGCTACCTGAAGCGTAGAGTGGAGAGAAGTCCCCGTGTGACTGCTGAGGAACTGAGAAAAGATTTGTCAGATGTGGGTACAGAAGTTTCAGCCCAGACAATAAGACGCACACTGCGTAATGAAGGCCTCCGTGCCAGAACTCCCAGGCGTACCCCCTTGCTGTCTCCAAAGAATAAGAAGAGTCGACTGCAGTATGCCAAAAGCCATGTGGACAAACCACAAAAGTTGTGGGATAGTGTTCTGTGGACTGATGAAACAAAATTAGAACTGTTTGGGCCCATGGATCAACGCTATGTTTGGAGGAGGAAGAACAAGGCCTATGATGAAAAGAACACCTTGCCTACTGTGAAGCATGGTGGAGGGTCAATCATGCTTTGGGGCTGTTTTGCTTCTGCAGGTACAGGGAAGCTTCAGCGTGTGCAAGGTACCATGAATTCTCTTCAGTACCAGGAGATATTGGATGGAAACGTGATGCAGTCCGTCACACACCTGAGGCTTGGGAGACGTTGGACCTTTCAACAGGACAATGATCCCAAGCATACCTCCAAGTCCACTAGAGCATGGTTGCAGAGGAAAGGCTGGAACATTTTGGAGTGGCCATCGCAGTCACCAGACTTAAATCCGATTGAGAACCTCTGGTGGGACTTAAAGAAAGCAGTTGCAGTGCGCAAGCCTAAGAATGTGACTGAACTGGAGGCCTTTGCCCATGAAGAATGGGCGAAGATACCCGTAGATCGCTGCAAGACACTTGTGTCAAGCTATGCTTCACGTTTAAAAGCTGTTATAACTGTAAAAGGATGCTGTACTAAGTACTAAGATTGAATGTCACTTGGGGGTTGAATAAAACTGATAATGCTGTGAGCACAGAAAAGACATTTGTGGTTATTTCATTATAACTGTTATGTTATATTTGTCTGACCTACAAGTGCCTCTTTAATGTAAATGTAAGCAAGATGACTGAATGATCAAAAGCAATGTCAAACTGGCCAAAACACTCAATTTCAGTGGGGGTTGAATAATTTTGGACACAACTGTAGGTGTGTGCTAATCTGGTGAATAGCTGGTAGCCCTTCTAGTTGTGGCAGGCTGCACCTTTCCTGGTATGGGGGTGGTTATGGAAATTAAGTAATGATGGGGGAGGTAGTCCCAATTTATGTTGGGGGATGACATATGGAGACCAGAGCTTAGAATGAGAGAAGAGGAGGGGGGAATCATAGGAGAAGAGTTGGCCTGCCATCTTGTGAGTGGATGAAGGAGTACCAAGAGGAGAGACTGAGTGCGTGTTTTTTGGTAGAACTCAAAGGATATGTTCTTTTCATTTCTTTGTTTATTTTTATAGCATTTTGGGGTGAATCTGAAGACAGCAGCTCAGATATTGAAGCCATGTTGAGACCACAAACCCAAAACGCTGATGCTGATGATTTTGATGACTTCTTTGACTAGAACACAAGAACATTGGCTAACATTTCAAACAAAAGACTGGAACTTTCATACAGATGGATTAAACTTGCATGTCATTGGTCTCAGAATATATTTAATGAACATGTATTATTATAAATACAAAAATGGCTGCCTTAATATTACGTAGGTATTGTATTAATATTCATTCAAATATATCAGAATTCTAACCAATGGTTTTGTATACTGTCAGAATAAAGCTACACTTTGATGGGCCTCAACATAATTCAGGATTGTAATATATCTATTACACATGCAAACACAACAACAATGCGCAATTCATGAGAATTAAATCTGTTCCCAACTAATATACATATCATGGTGAAGTATCTGTTTTTCGTATTTATAGAAGGTGCTAAAATATAATTTAAAAACGGTACTTTTATTTGATTACACAGTACTTGTTTTATATGAAAAGATCTGTGGTTATGTGGAATATGAGTAACACAGGCCATAAATGATGCGATTTTCTTGCTGCAACAAGAAAAAGGCTTGATTCTCCCAACAACAGTGCTATATGCCCTACTGTCATATGTTACATACCCCAGAGTCCCATACTGTGCATTCTGGACTACGGAACGTAATCCTGATGACTGTTTATAGTAAAAGTGCAGCAGTCAGGAGAGTGTGATATACTGTACATGCAGCTGCCGTTGGTTGCCCGCCAAGGTCCGGACTTCCTTGTGGTCCACGCTGGTTTCGGCGCCATTTTCAGAACTCTATACTGCTGACAGCTGCATTTCTGCTCATCCTGAATGACTAGGACCCATTAACATCGCTTGCTGACTTACGGTTTACCAAAGGAATTCTTTTACCATGCCTTGTTACTTCTTATGTTTGTGAGTAGTTTTTACACCTTTTGTTACCAATAAATTATTAACCCTCTACACAGATTGGCGCCCCCTTCTGTCTAATTTTGACATAGAGTACAGCATATAGGTCAGGAATATATAATGTAAGCCTCAGTGTAAAGAATGCAGTGGTCAGGATTATATAACGTATAGCCCAGGATACTGAGTGTAGTGTTTAAGAGTCTGCAATATATGACACAAAATACAGATTGCAGTGGTGAAGATTATGCAGTGTACAGTGTGCACAATGCATAGTCCTGACCAGCATGCTTGGTGTGCTGTAATATGTATGGTGAGTTTAGCTTGTATACATATAGACACACTTGCAGAATAATATAACACAGCATGCAGTATTTCCCAAATTCCTGCTGTTCAACATTTAATACAGTCTTTTAGTCCTACCTCTCTCCTTTCCTGTCCTAGGGCACGTCATCTATTTTGGCATTATCACTGGCAGATGGCTGCCGTGTTCTCCAGCCAGCATCCAACAAGAATACTGTTTTCTCTAAATTGTACTCTGGGGACCATAGAAACAGACACCTGCTTTATGGTTTACACCACCATGTTTTCCTTAGTAGGCGATAAGTGTCTTGTGCGAGCATATTCAATTACTTCCTGGTTTCCAGGCCTAGGCAAATGATGTCATACATCCCAGGAGCCTTCAGGAAGGGGGGATGGACTTTGTCAGCTAAGCACACCCTCCTGCCGGCATGCCTGAGCTAAGGGTAGATCGTTTCCAGGAAATAAATGCTACATGAACCTTCTGCCCTTACTGAATATGGCCACCGCCAGCAAAGCTAGAGGGTGTTTTTCAAAGTGATTTCTCAATAAAATTAAAGTATGAAGACATGGATGGATGGGTGAGTTTGTTTTGAATATTAAAAATAAATTAAAATAAAGTTTTTGATTTGTGGTGCTCAGGTGCAGTGCCAGTGCCAGGAAAATAAAGTGCAATTGTGCACAAATTTACGCAAGTGCTATACAGGCCATCCTCTTGTTTCTTCTGCTAGGAATGTCTGATGTTCATACATCAGTACTGTGTACAAGTACCCTTACTAAGCTGTGGGGAAAATTAGTGCAACTGCACAGTGAACAGTCTACTTGCCTTATATTAAATCCACCCGTGTGTGTATATATATGTGTGTGTATATATATATATATATATATATATATATATATATATATATATATATATAATTAAAAAAAAACATTTTTAAATGTCTAATATAAACAGTGTATAATGCATACAGTACTGTGCAGAACTTTTAGACAGGTCTGAAAAATTGCTGTAAATTGGGAATATTTTCAGAAATAGAAATGTTATGCTACATTCACACCTAAGTGTCATGGTTTCAAGCATTTGTTCAAGTGTTTTTGGAGCAGAATTGCACATTTTTGCAGCTTATGTCAGGCGTCTTTTCAGGCATTTTTCAAATAAAGAGTGTGGAATGCTGCTGAAAAAGGGGTAGAGAGCTGCTGTTTGAACAGAAAACGGGCAAAAAAACGCTCGAAAAAAGCTCATCTCGCACTATTCAGGTGTTTCCATTGAAGTCTAGGAGGACAAAAAATGCTCTATTCTGCCTGAAAAGTAGCTCATGTACTTTTTTGAGCTACATGCATTTTGCTACAGTGCTAATGACATTGGCTGTATGTTTGAGGTTGTTGTCCTGCTGCAGAATAAATTTGGGGCAATCACACCCCTCCCTAGTGGTATGGAATGATGGATAAGTATCTATCTACTTTCTATATATTGAGGACACCATTGATCAGCAAGTGTTGAGGACCGAAGACGCAGTGGTCGGCCAAACAATGCAGCAGATGAAAGACACATGCTTACTTCCCTTCAGCACAGCTGTCCCACCTGCACATGAAAAATCATACAATAAAATATTTACATATTCCTATGCGGAAGAAGCTCTCACTGACCTCTGTACCCAAAAGCACTACAGAGCAATTAATTTTTAAAGTCAACTTAATTTGACCTGGTATTCTATTTGAGTCCCTGTACGGCTGAGCTTAGGCTGGAGGAGGAAGAGGCAGCACAAGGAGCTAGTGCTCATGTGTTAAGCTGTGCTGTGCTGCAATGCTCATGTGTTAAAGTAGAATGAAAGCCAAAACCTTTTTTTTCCTGGGGCTAATCATGTCAGCTGAATTGACCCCATAGGAAAATCTGCTATTCAAATAAAAGGAGGGATTCTCCTTACTATAGTGTTCCTTTTTTTTTCCTTGCTCCAGGACAACTATCCGGCTGTTCAAGATAACTGTAAGACTGAAGACTCCCTACCTTCCTGCCTGGTTTAGCCTCTCCAGGTAGAGGACTTTTTGGCCAGAGGTAAATCCTCCAATGCAGGAGTGCCCTGGTGCCTGGGCTTGCTGTTTCTTGCCTAATTGGTGCAATTCAGTGGTCCTCGGTGAACAGTAAGTGCAGTCCCCCTTTCCGGTATATATATGCTTTCCCCTTCCTGATGGCTTGCGGGGGTTCCAGTTCTCAGGGAGTGCTTCCCCCTGCTGTACCCTTCAATATCATGGCCGCAGAGGCACTGTGGGTGAACTGGTGTTGCGATAGTAACTGAACGCTGAAGATCTACAGGTCAGTTTATGGAGGAAGTTTTGCTTATGACTGTTGATTTTTCAATCTAGTAGGTTGAAACTACTATGAACTCTGGTACTTGAAGGTGAAGCATTAAGATCAGATGACTTCAGGTAGAGAAGGCTGGATGGTAGTGTAATGCGCAGTGGTGCTGACTAGAGTGCTGAGGAATGGAGGAAAGGATCAGAAGTGAGGAAAACCCAGGACCAAGTCTAGACATTCTTTGTCAGCTTCTTCTAGATGCTGTTCTTCCTCAGGGCAAGCTGGGGACATCATCTAGATTCCTCCAGGAGGGAACGTTTCCTTCAGCATGATGTCTTTCAAAATCCTCCAGGCATACCTCTCCAAAGCCAGCTGTATGCACCTGCTGGGCATGTGTTCCCCCATCATGCCGATGAAATGGGTATGTGAGGGGTGTTTTAAGGAGGTAGCCTGAGACAAGTTGTGGAATCCCAGCAAGTCAAAGATTACATTCATCGGGCAGGGGTGGAAGGCCTTAAAGAGGTCTCTGTGAAGGCACCAAGTTCAAAGGGGCCAAGAACATCAGCTGACTCACAAAATGTTTTATCGTCCCCAGGTCACACCCATAGGAAGTGCAGGGGGATCATCCTCCAAGGAGGAGGATCAATCACAGTAACTCCTATTTCTCTGAGTCTTCCTTGGTGCCTTCTTTTATCATGGTAGTGAAGCAGGCGATCGCCGGAAAAGATGATCCATCTCAACCTTTACAAAAAAAATAAAGAAACCTTTCCCTAATTTAAAGAAAGTTCCACCTATCTTTCCCATTATGTTTTGGATTGAAGAATTGATGGAGAGAGTGGTCTAGAATGGACAAGAAGATAAGCCTCCAGAGCAGGATCTCGAAGCCCTACCCTTTTCACTCCGAGGAGTCTGACACATGCAATACGGTGATAAGGGTAGATCCATCTCTTTAGATGCTGGCATGATCCATCAAATTGCCTCTTGGTGATTTTGTGGCATTCTGAGATGGGAGCAACAGAAGATTAGATGCAGAGCTGAAGAGTCTACCTCACAGCAGGGGTGGTTTGTAAGCCTGCATTCAGTTAACATCAGAAGCCAGAGTTTTGAGGGCTTGGGTGTTAGCAGTGGAGGGGATGGAGGACTGGTAAGACTCGTTCCTTTCTAAAATGGCGGAGCTCAAAATCATGGCAGATTTTATAGCTGAGGCAGTGGTGGACCTCGTTCATTTGTTACAGTCTGTGGCTTAAACATTGGACAGTGCATCTAAGCAGGGGCTATGCTCCGTTTCTTATGTTGGGAAAGTCTTATTCGGCAAGAGCTTAGAGGACGCCATTCACCTAGTAACTGGTGGGAAATCGGGGCTGATTTTGCAAGAAAGAAGAGACCGCAGCCCTTTCGTTCCACGGTTAGATCAAGGGAGCAGTTCCAAGACTCAAGATCTGGAAGAGAGTACCTGCGGCAGTCCTGGCGAGTTTCCCAGCCTGCAAGGAAGGTTCAGAAGCCAAAGTCTTCTCAGGGTTCTAAGCCTGCAGACAAATTCTTCTTAAAGTCTGCCTACCCACACTCCACAAATGGGAATGAGAGTGTATCACCTTTCTCTAGTCTCAGAGGAGCAGATTCAGTATCCTTGGGTTACCTCTGCCATGAGAATCATACACCAATTAGAGTGGAAGCACCATCCTACAGGGAACCATTTTGTATGAATGTCCCTTACCTCTGAGAATGTGAAGAAGCTTTGTTTGTAGGCCTACATTCGAGACCTTTTGGCCGTGGGAGCAATAGTTCCAAAGAGAAGAGAGGCAAAGTGGTTTACTTCCTGTTACATAGTTAGTCTGGCTGAAAAAAAGCCATTAAAAAAAAAGTTATAATCCTACACCCATAGTTGATCTCGAGGAAGGCAAAAAAAAACTCAGCAAAGCATAATCCAATTTGCTCCTGCGGGGAAAAACATTTCTTTCTGAACCCTCGAGAGGCAATCGAATATTCCTTGGATCAACTTTACCTATAAAGGTTAATATCCAGTTATATTATATGTATCCAAGAAAGAATCCCAAGCCTTTTTTAAAGCAATCCATTGAGCTGGCCAGAACCAACTCTTGAGGAAGCCTATTCCACATTTTCACAGCTCTTACTGTGAAGAAACCTTTCCATAATTTGGAGATTACATTTCTTTTCCTCCAGACGTAAAGAGTGCCTCCTTGTTCTCTGTGATGACCTCAGGGTGAATAACTCTACACCAAGTTCACTATATGAACCACTGATGTATGTATACATGTTGATCATATCCCCCCTTAATCTCCTCTCTTCAACAGAGAATAAATTCAGTTCCTCTAACCTTTCCTCATAGCTGAACTCATCCATGCCTCTTTTCAGTTTGGTTGCCCTTCTCTGTACTTTCTCCAGTTCGCCAATGTTCTTTTTGTGAATTGGTGTCCAAAACTGAACTGCATATTCCAGATGAGGTCTTACTAATGATTTGTACAGGGGTACAATGATATCTCTCTCTCTGGAGTCTATACCTCTTTTATCGCTTTAGAAACTGCAGCTTGGCATTGCGAGTCATTATTAAGCTTGTGATTTAGCCAGAACTCCCAGATCCTTCTTCACCATTGATTCCCCCAATTGTACTCCCCCTAGTATGTATGATGCATGCATATTCTTAGTCCCCAAGTGCATAACCTTACATTTATCAACATTAAACCTCATTTGCCACATAGTTGTCCAATTAACCAGTTTATTGAGGTTGGCTTGTAAATCGGAGATATCCTGTAAGCACGTTATTCCACTGCACAGCTTGGTGTCATCTGCAAAGACTGAAATGGGATTTATAATCCCAGACCCTATATCCTTTATAAATATATTAAAAAGTAAGGATCCCAAAACTGAACATTAGGGTACGCCACTAACAAACCTAGACCATTCAGAGTATGAATCATTAACCACTACTCTCTGAATACGATCTTTTAGTCATTTGTTTTATCCATTTACATACAGATTTTTCCAAGTCCCTTAGACTTTAACTTACACATTAGCCGTGTGTGGGGAACTGTGTCAAACGCTTTTGCAAAATCTAAATACCATGTCCACCGCCACCCCTCTGTCCAAGGTTTTGCTCACCTCCTGTATGTTGCTTAAAATATATTTTTCCAGCAAGAACTCATCTATGTGGTCTTTTAATAAACTTTCCAGTATCTTTCCAGCTATAGAAGTTAAACTAACAGGTCTATAATTATTTGGTAAAGATTTTGACCCCTTTTTAAATATTGGCATCACATTTGCCTTACGCTAATCCAGTGGTACTATGCCAGTCATTAAAGAGTCCCTAAAAATTAGAAGCAATGGCTTTGAAATGAGAGAGCTCAATTATTTAAGGACCCGTGGGTGTATGACATCTGGTCTAGGTGCTATATTAACCTTTTATACTGTCTAAATATTTTTGGATCATATCAATTGTGAGCCAATGTGGATCATCTGGAGCTGTGTCAATACCATGCCCATTATGGACAAGAGCTCCCCCATGCTCCTTTGTATACACAGAGGTGAAGAAGTTATTTAATACATTTGCCTTCTCTTTGTCCCCAGTCACCCACTCTAGATTATTTTGTAAAGGGCCTACATGCTCGGACCGGACCTTTTTACTATTAATATATTAATATGTTCTCTTTGGTGAAAAGGATTTGGGGATATTCAGGCCAGTGTTGGAGCTACAGTATTTGAAATCATTTGTCAAACTAACAAGATTTTGGATGGAATCGCTTCTAACCATCCTCCCAGTGGTCTATTCATTGAACTGGATGTAGTCCACAAATGTGCACCCCCATGTCCCAATTCATGCAAGATGCCATCTGGTCTGAGAGGCTCACTACTTGTATGTTCTCCCTTCTCTCCCAGTTCAGCCCCCAGGACATTCTTGAAGCTCCTTCTGGTGATAGTTTCTCTCCTCCAATTGGAGAACGTAGGGATATCTCATTACCTGGATGATGTCCAACTTCTGGTGGATTCCAAGCAAGATTTGTTTACTCATCGAAAAAGAGCCCCGGAGGTGTTTCAGAGCTTTGCATTGTTAATCAATTTTGGCTCATGCAAGTTAGCTCTCTCACAGAAATTAGAACATCTGCACATGACGTTTGACACAGAATAAGGGAAGATATTCCTTTTACAAAGGAAAATATCCCTCTTGATCTCGATGATTCCAGCTCTGAAGATGACACATTTGGTGTCAGCAAGACACTGAGAATTTTGGGGCTGACGAGCATCATAGTCCCCATTGTGGCCTGGGCTTAGTGACATCTCAGACAGTCCACTTTCCTCCAGCAGCGGGATAAGAAGTCTCTGAGCATAGAGATAGTCCTTCCCCGATTTGTCAAGCAGGTATTGACTTGGGAGACAAAACCAGGCATCTTGAACCAGGGATTGTCACTTTCTCTAACAGATGTACTACTAATGCAAGCCTGAGCGGTTGGGCATGCAGGACCAAGTCGCCCAAAGAAGATGGAAGGTGGTAAGCCAGAGGTCAGGATGCCCTGGCACAACACTGGCATTTTTGGCTGGTGTATGTGTTCCAGTCAACACCTGTTCCCATCTGATACCGAGGATGCAGCATGGCAGTCATCTTTAGGATATGAACCAGGGACATTTGAACATCAGTGGGCCTGTGTGCAAGATCATAATTTGGGCCCTGACAGCACAGAAAGAAGTGGGTCGTGCACCACAGCAAAAAATGGATGTGATTTGAGGGGGCATTAGGTAGCGCCTGTTGGTTACATTGTACAGTAGTAAAGATACCCAATGACTGAGAGGTTTATTGCCTTGTGTGGCTGTTCAGCTCCCACTCAGCTTCTTTCCTGACAGGGTTGCCAACACACACAATCTTTTTCCATGGCCTGTCAGTTGAAAAAAAAAAAAAAATCTACTGGCAGTACATATTATACTGAAATACTGTATTCCAAAAACTCCTGTTAGAAATAGGGGGAGAGGAGGTAATGAATAGAGACAGAAGAGGGGAGGGGGAAAGAGAGATAGGAATAGAAAGGAGATAGATGGAAAAGTAAGAGAGAGATGTAGGAAGGGAGAGAGAGGGAGGGGAGGTGAGAGAGAGGGGGCGGGGGGGAGAGAAAAGGGAGGGAGGGAGAGAGAGAAGCGGTGGGAGAGGGGGTGAGGGAGGGAGAGAGGGTGAGAGAGGAGAGGGATCCCCTTATCCCCCCATTCTACACCAGGAGACCCCCACAAAAGATTTTTATACTGTAATCTGTATAATCCTACAAGTAGGGTTCCCCGAGCACTACGTCAGCCATGGTGAAGGAGTCAGTGTCCAGTCTAGTGTTTATTCACCTAATATCAAGGACTTCTCTTACCTTCTCACTGCTCAACGGTTCCATCAGCAAATGTGTGGAGCGAGGCATGACAGCCTGGGACCGGGACCCACTCTGCCACTACATGACTTGATGTTAGCTACTTTTGGGATCGGAGGCTTCCGCTCCTGCTACCTCCTTCCCCGCTCTCCTCATCATCAGTGGCAGCCCCCTGCTGGTTGGGTTTCTCCTGGCTCCTGATCTGCTTCCATCCTGGACTCCCATCACCCTACCGCCAGGCCCTGCTTTGAGCCACAATCCTGTCTCAATGTGTCCTGGTTTAAGGCAGATACATTATTTAGACAGATATAAAGATACTTCCACTGTGTGATATGTGTGGAGCCTCTCATGAGGCTCCCTACTGACCCTGGGCCTTCAGGCAGCACCCAAATGGTCAGTCCGCCCCTGCTAGAGAAACACTAGGTCTCCTTCCCTTTCAGACTGAGCTGTGTTGGGTGGTAGAGTTTTGTAAATCTCAGGACTGGATGGACATAAATACAAATCCTTTGGTAGCTTCCTTATACAGTCATGGCCGAAATTGTTGGCACCCTTGATATTTTTCCTGAAAATCAAGTATTTCACACAAAAAAGGTATTGCATTAACACATGTTTTGCTATACACATGTTTATTCCCTTTGTATGTATTGGAACAAATATAAAACAGAGGCAGAAAAGCAAATATGACATAATGTCACACAAAACCCCAAAAATGGGCTGGACAAAAGTATTGGCACCCTTAACTTAATATTTGGTTGCACACCCTTTGGAAAACATAACTGAAATCAGTCGCTTCCTATAACCATCAATAAGCTTCTGACACCTCTCACCCGGAATTTTGGACCACTCTTCCTTTGCAAACAGCTCCAGGTCTCTCTTATTGGAAGGACACCTTTTCCCAACAGCAATTTTAAGATCTCTCCACAGGTGTTCAATGGGATTTAGATCTGGGCTCATTGCTGGCCACTTCAGAACTCTCCAGCGCTTCTTTGCCATCCATTTCTGAGTGCTTTTTGACGTATGTTTGGGGTCATTGTCCTGCTGGAAGACCCAGGATCTTGGACGCAAACCCAGCTTTCTGACACTGGGCCCTACAGTGCGACCCAAAATCCTTTGGTAATCCTCAGATTTCATGATGCCTTGCACACAGTCAAGGCACCCAGTGCCAGAGGCAGCAAAACAACCCCAAAACATCATTGAACCTCCACCATATTTTACCGTAGGTACTGTGTTTTGTTCTTTGTAGGCCTCATTCCGTTTTCGGTAAACAGTAGAATGATGTGCTTTACCGAAAAGCTCTATCTTGGTCTCATCTGTCCACAAGACGTTTTCCCAGAAGGCTTTTGGCTTACTCAAGTACATTTTGGCAAACTGTAGTCTTGCTTTTTTATGTCTCTGTGTCAGCAGTGGGGTCCTCCTGGGTCTCCTGCCATAGCGTTTCATTTCATTTAAATGTCGACGGATAGTTCGCGCTGACACTGATGCTCCCTGAGCCTGCAGGACAGCTTGAATGTCTTTGGAACATGTTTGGGGCTGCTTATCCACCATCCGGACTATTCTGCGTTGCAATCTTTCATCAATTTTCCTCATCCGTCCACGACCAGGGAGATTAGCTACAGTGCCATGGGTTGCAAACTTCTTGATAATGTTGCGCACTGTGGACAAAGGCAAATCTAGTTCTCTGGAGATGGACTTGTAACCTTGAGATTGTTGATATTTTGCCACAATTTTGGTTCTCAGGTCCTCAGACAGTTCTCGTCTCCTCTTTCTGTTGTCCATGCTTAGTGTGGCACAGACAGACACACAATGCAAAGGTTAAGTGAACGTCTCTCCTTTTTATCTGCTTTCAGGTGTGATTTCTATATTGCCCACACCTGTTACTTGCCCCAGGTGAGTTTACAGGAGCATCACATGCTTGTAACATTCTTATTTATCCGCAGTTGTGAAAGGGTGCCAATACTTTTGTCCAGCCCATTTTTGGAGGTTTGTGTGACATTATGTCGAATTTGCTTTCTTTCCTCCCTTTTTTTGTTTTGTCCCAATACACACAAAGGGAATAAACATGTGTATAGCAAAACATGTGTTAATGCAATACGTTTCGTGAGAAATACATGATTTCCTGGAGAAATATCAAGGGTGCCAACAATTTCGGCCATGACTGTATGTGTTTCAGCTGTGTATTTAGCTGTTTGCTTCAGGTTCAGCTTGAAAGACTAAGTCCATTTTTTTACAGAAAAATAACAAATGCACATACTGTATATTGGCAGGACAAAATGTAATTATTATTACTCTGCATATAAGATTGCTAAGCATTGCACCCATAATGCAATGCTAGGCTCCTGCAGACTCGTGCTCCAGCTCCCGGTTTGAACAGAGGTACAGGCTTTCAGTTAGAGAGCTAGAGAAGGTGTCAATGGACTATGAGTGCAGTGATTGCTGCACTTGTGTTCCATTGAAAACTACAAGAATGTCTGCTGGGGTGGAAGATAGGACTTGTAGTTTGTTCATTCACAGATGCCTGGCATAGCTATGCCAATGCCAATTTCAAAAGTAGCAGCTGCTGCAGGGGAGAATAACCTCCTCATACTGTAATGGGAAATTGAGGGTGGGGTTTCTCTATCTACGTCTCTACCTTAGTTATTGACACACAAGGGCCAGTTTTTGGATGATACTGATTAACCTCCCAGTATGTTTCTGGATTGTAGCATGAAACCAAAGCATCTGGTAGTAACCCACACAAAAACATACAAACTCCATGCAGATGGTGTCCTTTATGGGATCTGGTATTAGGAACAGAAACCAAATGCTTCATACTGACCTAAATAATGGGCCTTTGCTTGTTATTTATAATCATGTTTATGCAGTTTGCCTTATTACTGAAATGGCAAAATAAGTTAACCTTTTAGGAATTAATGATGATAAAAATGTTGAAAAACTTTACATAGTCCCCACTGCGGGTGGTTTTTTTCCGTAAGCATTAATTACTGTGTTGATGCAACTCACATTAATTTGCACACATTTACAGCTAATTGCCACGTTCACTCAGATATATGCCAAGTTGATTGAGAATGCAGATTTTTACCACATCAAATTCCACCTGACCTCTTAAATCTTGGCAAAAATACAGATCTGTTTCTGAGATAATAATCAGACATAGTGAGAGCTTCCGCGCTGTAATCAAAGAGAAACAAACTTTGATGCTTTCATACAAAAGCTACAGTGCGTTAGCAATTTAAACCTCATAAATTAGGCAGCCGCAAAAAAATTCATAATGAGATTACAACACCTGTAAACAATTCAGAAGAAAGGCGCTAAATGCTGGGCCAATGAAAGAAAAGAGTTAATCCTTGATATGTCAAGACCAAAGTGGAGTGTCTATACAGAGTGGAGTGTTTTCTGTATATGACAAGCAAATAGAAGTGTAAAAATACTCTCGTCAGCCAAAATACTCTTTGTCTATCAATTGTAATGGAAAAGCATATTTTATTAGGAATCCATTATTAGAATGAACATGTACCATTTACAGTTGAAGTAGACCTACCTTCAGGCATTTTTTTTTTCATTTTAAAGCCCATATACTGATATACCCAAACCCCTCACACCCATTTACAACCTTCTTAAAAAAAGGAAAAAAAAAACACTCTTTTGAAGCAGTTTTTACTCACCTAAGTCCATTATCGATTGTTCATATCCTTCACTGGCGCCTCTTCCAAGTATGGAGACCAGTGATCAAGTGCTGAAGTCTGTACCCACACAAGGCTGTCCCCTCTTCCAGACACCACCATGCCATGTGGTGCTGGGGCAAGGTCCTCAATCAACCCAGATTAGATTTCCAAAGTGCTCCCCCCATCCTTTATGATTGATGGATGGAGCTTTTGCACCTGAATATACAGTGGCCATGCTGGAGCAGGGTGCAAAAATGGCACTTTTGCCAATTTGATCAGTAATAATTTTCAAATAACAAGTTTTAATACAAATATACATTTCTAAATTTTTTTTCTGCAAGTAGTCTAATTTTTTTGACACCATAATAATGTTTTTATCTAAAATATGGTTAAGCTGTGTCCAAGCAAAATAAAGATGTTTTCAATTTTTTTTATGTGCTGCTTTAAACCACCTCAAGTCTTTGAATCGCAATTACTAGGGCATGCAACACTATATAAACAAAAAAATACAGAAAATTAAAAAAAAAATATATCCTAATAAATAATCTTTCTTCATACTTTTAGGCCAGGATGTATTCTGCTACATATCTTCGGTAAAAAATAACCCAAATCAGTGTATATTATATAGTCTGTGTGAAAGTTATAGAATCTGCAAACTATGGTATATACGGTATATCTGAAAATGATCAGGATGCTGGTATGGTGTATGGCAGTGATCAGGGTGCTGGTTTGGGGTATGGCAGTAATCATGGTACTGGTATGGGGCATGGCTGTGATCAAGGCACTGGTATGGGGTATGGCGGTGATCAGGATGCTGGTATGGTGTATGGTGGTGATCAGGATGCTGGTATGGTGTATGGCGTATGGCGGTGATCAGGGTGCTGGTATGGGGTATGGCAGTAATCAGAGTACTGTTATGGGGCATGGCTGTGATCAAGGCACTGGTATGGGGTATGGCGGTGATCAGGATGCTGGCATGGTGTATGGTGGTGATCAGGATGCTGGTATGGCGTATGGCATATGGCGGTGATCAGGGTGCTTGCATGGGGTATGGCAGTAATCAGAGTACTGGTATGGGGCATGGCTATGATCAAGGCACTGGTATGGGGTATGGCGGTGATCAGGATGCTGGCATGGTATATGGCGGTGATCAGGATGCTGGTATGGTGTATGGCGGTGATCAGGGTGCTGGTATGGTATATGGCGGTGATCAGGATGCTGGTTTGGTGTATGGCGGTGATCAGGGTGCTGGTATGGCAGTAATCAGAGTACTGGTATGGGGCATGGCTGTGATCAAGACTCTGGTATGGCGGTGATCAGGATGCTGGCATGGTGTATGGTGGTGATCAGGACGCTAGTATGGTGTATGGCGGTGATCAGGGTGCTGGTATGGGGTATGGCACTAATCAGGGTACTGGTATGGGGCATAGCTGTGATCAAGGCACTGGTATGGTGGTGATCAGGATGCTAGCATGGTGTATGGCGGTGATCAGGACACTGGTATGGTGTATGGTGATGATCAGAGTACTGGTATGGAGTATGGCTGTGATCAAGGCACTGGTATGGGGTATCGTGGTGATCAGGATGCTGGCATGGTGTATGGAGGTGATCAGGATGCTGGTATGGGGTATGGCTGTGATCAGGATGCTGGTATGGTGTATGGCAGTGGTCAGGACACTGGTATGGGGTATGGCAGTGATCAAGATGCTAGCATGGGGTATGATGGTGATCGAGGCACTGGTATGGTGAATGGCAGTGATCATGCTGCTGGCATGGGGTATGGTAGTGATCAGGACATTGGTACAGTTTATGGCGGTGTTATTGTAAACACTGGGACAGGTGACGGCTGTTTAATTTATAGTTATTACACTGGGGCAGTGATCAGGGACACTGGGGCAGGCTGGCACTGCAGTCTGTGAATGTACATGCACTGTGACAGGATGCTGTACACTCCTAGGCTGCAGCAAAGGTTCTCTCTGCTCTCACAGTGACAGCAGAGAGAACCGATGCTTACTTTCAGTTTGTATTGTTTACTATGTGATTGCTGTGCTTGGACACAGCAACTACATGGTAAAAGACCATGTGATCACCTGAAAACAGCGGTAGTGTGATCCACAGTATCCAGGTGCACATTCTGCGAGCCACACAGGAGCCACCGATGCGGGTTAACGTATGTCAACCCGCATCGGAGCTGCTTCCCGTCTGCCATTTATAGGCTGTGGGTGGACGGGAAGTGGTTAAAGCTGTAGTAAACTCTGAGGTTAATCTTGTCCCTACAGGTAGGCATATAATAAGTCTTACCTGTAGGTACCATGAATGTCTCCTAAACTTACATTTAGTAGATGTTCAGCTTCAGCTGTTGACGGCACTGGCACGTCCGCAGTTCTCTCTGCATTTAGGGCACGCTGCGCGAATAGTGACTCTCTTGTGCATAATGCAGGAGTGATGTCATCATGGCCCAGCCATTCAAACGGCCAGAGAATGTGAACCTGGAAGGAAGATTGACCAAGATGGTAGTACCAGGAGATTACTGCTCAGCATGGGAGGGCTCTGTTTGAAAGGTAAGTCTGTCATGTACTAGTATGTGCACAAACCTGCAGGGGCCCACTTAAAAAAAAAAAGTTTGTACAGTTTGTTACCATTTTAAAACATGTATACTACAAAAATCTAACAAATAAAACTAACAAGGTGAAAAAATATCCTATGTATAGTAAAAAGAAATTAGATTGGCTAGAAAGCTGAAGAGAGCAGGGAGAGGGAAGCTTTAATTAGGGCTTTAATTAGAGTTACATTTTCTACATGAATGCATTCCTTACATTAAGGTAAAAATGTTTAGGCATTGGTTTTAGCCCCTCACCCTTGTTTATACTTATCTGAGCCCTCATTTGTGCATGTCTGCAGCTCTTCTCTCCCCTCACTTCTGGGTCTCATTGGTTTTGCTGTGGCCTTGGGAGCCATTGGCTCCCACTGCTGTCAATCAAAACCAGTGATGAGGCCGGGTCCTGTTGTCTGTGTCAATGGACGTAGCAGCAGGCTCAGGAGAGAGCATGCACAATTGTCCCCATAGGGAAGCGACTTTCCATGGGGCACTGGACAGAGAGGAAATGCCAGAAGCGCAGACGGGGGACCCAAGAAGAGGTGGTTCGGGCCGTTCTGTGCAATTCCATTGCACAGAGCAGATATATACAGAGATGTTTGTTATTTTAAAAAAAATTCCTTTACAATCACTTTAAAGTAGTTTTAAAGCCTCAGCATTTTAGCTTAACACATTGAGCACAATTAAATGAACATTCCTCAGTAGACTGCTAAAATACTTACCCCAGCACTTTACAACTTTCAAGGCTGTTGTTTTTTGGGGTTTTTTTTTTAAACTGTGGGTTTAGTATCACTTTACCACTTTCCACCTTCCAACATTACATTTACTGCTGGTGAGTGGCTTCTCCAGGTACAAGTGTGTCGCAGTGCACATACACACTGGTGCGCCCCCCTGGGGTGCACAGTGACACAATCCTGTGACTGCTGTGTTCGGTGGACATAGTGGATCACAGTGTTCAGTACCTAGCCGCTGTAAGCAGCCAGGGTATCATGTGATCACTATGACCAATCATATCAATCACATGATAACAGGTAAGCAAATTGGCCCACAGCTATCACATGGCACCTGGGCCAATCACAGCACCCTGTACCATGTGATTAGCTGTAGTCAATCACAGCATCACAATAGTAAGCAAGCTGTCATGAATGAAAGCCATTCATGACAGTTAAAACAATTGCTTGTAACAGAGATCATCACTGGTATAAGCAATCACAGTGTAGAAAAAAAAAAAAATCCCCGATCAACGCCCCCCCCCCCCCCCCCAAGCAGTACAGTGTCACTATGGTGACACTGAATTACTCTGATGACAGTTTGTAAAAAAAGAAAAACAATTGTAAAAAAAAAAGCGAATAAAGAAAATGATTTTAAAAAGTTTAACATTTAATAAAAATTTTTTTTTTTTTATATACTGTGACTGGTTGGTATTCCTGATCACCACCACACCAGTCATATGATGACTCTGTACTGCATTTTTTTTCAAAATGTTCTTTTTTTTTTAATCTAAATATCAAAAAATAAATAAACCCAGTGGTGATTAAATACCACCAAAAGAAAGCTTTATTTGTATGAAACAAATTATATAAATTTCATTTGGGTAGTGTTGCATGACTGAGCAATAGCTAGTAAAATAGTGCAGTGCTGAATAGCAAAAAAAATGCCCTGGTCACAAAGGGGGTAAAACCTTCCAGTTATAAAGTGGTTAACAAAGGTTTAAAGCAGGCCTTCAAGGCCAAGCCAAAGTCAATATGCAGTGGTTTGTAGCCACTTCAAAGCATTCTTTGTGCATCACATTTGTGCATTCTTTGTGCATCTCCTTTCTGTGTTAAGATTTAATTTTCCAATGTGAACCAGCAAAATTATTCATTCACGGAATTCTGTGAATGAATTAACTACAAGTCCTGTCTGCCACTGTGGCAGACAGCTTGTAGTTTTCAATGTACTGTGAGGGCTTTGTGAGCGCTTCATTGATTCTTCCTGCAATTCAGTAACTGTCTGCCCATATGAGAGGTACGTAAATGCAGTTACTAATCCTAGTAGTGTCTACTATGAGCTCCTAGACATTCATGACATTCATTCTATATTAAAATATTTTTTTCCCCTGAGGTGCGAAGTGCAAATCTGAATGTATGAATATCATTCCTTGCAGCAGAGATCGGCAACATAAATGGCGGTAAAGGTAGGTATTTACTGTCTTCTTTGCAAGGGAAACTTTAGTTTATATTTTTATTTTACTGACCGATTCACTTCAAATGGTTTTGCACAAAATGTACTATATAATGTAAGAGGGTGACATAACAAAATATACATTTATCTCAATAACAAAAATATAACATAACTTATCAGGGGATCCCAACAGTCAAATACAACAAAGAAGAACTTAGGACATCAACCACATTAGATGTCAGTCATTCAAACTGGCCTTGGCTGGTGCCTGTCTCCAGCTCACAACACTGCTCTTTCCCTCTTCTCTGGAACTAGCCAAGCTTATGCCGCATTACCCCGTAGGAGGCTTGACTCAAAGAACAACCTCAGCCCCTCTGACACACCTGGTTGAAAAAAAGTTACTGCAAGAACTTATAAGAACACGAGTATAAATAACTTTGACTCGGATGTGAAATAGCACCAGGAAATAGACATAAAATAGTTTAGTGGTAAATTAACTCAATTTATTGGTATGGGTTAGAATAAATGGAGGTCTGAACATAAATGAACACATAGAGGTAGGTTCAGACACAGTCTACTAGACAGTATAATCACTATGCCAAGGTAACTTAAAATAGAGTTCTGTACCACTAGACTGGGAATAACAGCAAAGTCAGCAATAAACAGTGCATATAAGTATTAACTGCAATGTGAATAGTAACACAATAACTAGTCTAGAGTGCACTCTAGAGAATGGCTAACATGTGATGCAATGTTTCCTGAGAGGTACCTCTTAGCATGAGCAATAGGTGATGGTCTCTGTCAGCCAGTCCTAACTCTTCAGCCGGCTAGCCATGGGGCCCAGTTGTACCGTTGGTGCATGTGAGAATAGTCCCTGTCAAGCCTGCAGGCAGCAGTGAGGCTACTAGATGGCTGTATGGTCAGTTCCTAAAGGGCTCAGTCTCTCTAGCAGCAAGTAGTAAATCCCCACAGCAGCAGCTCACCAGTCCCAGCGATATTGCAGCTCACCATCCGGTCCCACACAGTGATTAGTCCACTCTCTGCTCTGCACCCAGGTGACTCTGGCTGTCGACACACCTGGACTCAGCGCTCTAAATCCTGCTCACGCCACTGTTATTCAACAGTGGTAGTGCATACTGGACAGCAATGTGCACTCTCCGAGCTCCCTCATGGCAAGAGGAAACTGTGTTCTCTACAGCCTGAGAAAATGCCTCCTGGCAATCTCTCTCTGGGAAATGCAGTTCAAAAGCTCTTGATTACAGTGTAGTCTCTTTTTTCTGGACTACAGCTCCCACAGTGTAGTGCTGCCTGACTCAGCTTATTGAACTCTTCCTGCTCAGCAGCTCCCTTCTCATGCTGATATAGCTGTTACCAGTTCAGCATCACCAAGGATAGAAAAGACCACTCGTAAACCTATCAAATACCCTTACCTTCACTGCCCATTTCACGATACCCCCTCCTTCCTTAAGTCATTAAAAAACAGTGTCACACCATATCTTTTAAACACTGCTAACAGCCTAATACCCAGATTCTGAAAACAGGCCTGTTGCCTCACACTATTAGATTAGAAGCCTGGCCCGCCTCAATAGCAATTGTAGCTAATTTTGTATTTTTTATATTCAAAGGCTTGCAACAGATAACAATAAAACATTGACTTAGTACAATTTGTCACATGAACCTTCCAAATAAGTACAGTGTATTTTCTACAGGCATCCAATTTATAGTGCAACAGTGCATATAGAAAATACAACAGCTGGTACAAAGAAATGTTCACAGGCATTGGCAGTCTACCAATGTGGTACTAGAGGAGCTGGCCTCTTGGAAAGAGAGGAGTTTCTAGGTTTCTGGTAATGGCCACTAAATGGGAACTGGATCAGTTAAAGTAGTGCAGGTGTTAGTGGTATGTGGAAGTCCATTTCAACGGGCCCAGCCTGGATCTGTGTGCACCAAATTTTTTATCTATGTAGGGGAGGGGGAAAGTGGAAAAAAAAGTGAAGGAGATGGGGACGGAAGGAGAAATAGGGCAAGGGAAAATGGGATAAGGAGGGAAGGAGGGTTACCTCTGAGGGAGTGGAAGAGGCAAAAGCAAGGCAGTTGATTCAGTACGGAATTGAAGCAGGGTAGTTCACGCATATTGAAGATATTCATCAGAAAAATTAAAAAGGTCCCAATAGAACCATCTAGTCTTATGTTCCTCAGACTTGTCCTGAAGGGCAGAGTACAGATTTCCTATTTGTTCAATATCATTCACTTTTGTGAGCTATTAAGCAGCTATAGGGGCAAATTATTGTTTCCATATACTAGGGATACAAGCCCATGCTGTGTTCAACAAGTGTTTGAGCAGGGATTTATGGTGCTGTTTTCTGAATAAAGGGGTGAGTTTGAGCAAAACCACTGCGGGATCGTTGTGCACCAAAATGTAGATAAGTTGGAGTACAGGCTGCCAAAATGTTCATACTTTGGGGCATTATCAGAAAACCATATAGGAGAGTACCCACACCTCCAGCAACAGTTGAGGAAACAGCTTGGCGAGTACCTATGGGGATCCTATACCATCTCGTCATTATTTTGTAAGTGATCTCCTGGTATTTGTTATACAACGAGGACTTACTGTATGTGAAAAAAAAGTTAACATTCTTTTTGCTGACTCATAGATCCCTCTCCCATTTGGACAGGACAGTTGTACTTCTTCATATTTGAGATTGGAGAGACAATTGATGTCCTGTAACCTCATGTAGGTCACTGCTCAGAGGCAATGATATGCCCTTGCTTTCACCTAGATGGTCATCCCCTCCAGGCCTTCCCTTTATAACCAAAACCATCAAATCCTCTCATGAAGACATGACACTTTCTACTTTCATGTACTGCACTTTCCACTGGCACTCTACGATACATGTGCTTTATTACAGCAGCCTGACCCCTTTTCAACATGTAATGTTTGTAAATTTTTTTTTTTTTTTACTGTCTATCACTTTTCTCTATGGGTGTCAATTATGACATTACAACACTCTGGTTCAGCCACATCTTGAGTGTGCTGTCCTGCTCTGGACACCAATTCTTAGGAAGGACCTGCATGAACTGGAGGGAGTCTAGAGAAGGGCTACAAAGCTAATAAGGGGACTGGAGGACCTCAGTTATGAAGAACGATTACAAGCATTAAACGTATTCTCCCTGGAGAAGAGACGCTTGAGAAGAGATGATCCCAGCATAGGAAGAAAACTGTTCAGCTTCAGGGAGCTGAAGAAAACGTGACCACTTGATGAAGAAATCTTATTTTTCCTTACCTGTGGCTCACTAATGTAAAGGAAAGCCTCATCTAAGATTCGGTTAAAGAGCCATATAAAGACATGTATGGTTTACCTTATCTGCTTGAGGAATGCAGGATGACCACTATCCTCCTTAAAAGGTGAAATCACTGTCCAAACAACTTTGATTGGGCATTTGCTCACACACTAGCCTGTATCTACCACAGCCCACACTGGAATAAGCTAGTTCTCTAACAGAATGTCGGGAAGCACATGTCTGCCCCAATCGTCTGCCAAACTATTGTCAAACGGGTGGGGACCGTTGGAAGAACATCTATATTCTACCTGCAGTTAAGTCTTTTTATATGTTCTTTTGACACTTTTGCATTTATACTTCTGTCACCATTTCTATCATTGCTTAATTAAATGTTATACTTATAAGTATTTGTGTGATCTTTCTTTGCACATATCAAATATGACCCCAAACACGTAAACTATCACTTATCAGTGATAAAACACCACTCCATGAAATTGGAGGAGAAGCGGTTTAACTTTAAATTGCATGGGGGTTTCTTTACTGTTAGAGCGGTAAGGATGTGTTACTCCCTTCCACAATCAGTGGTGTCAGCAGGGAGTATCAATAGTTTTAAAAAACTCTTAGATGGGCATCTTAGTGACTGCAATATACAGGGATATGGGAAATGATATTGACTTAAACACACAAATATACACACCCACGCAGGTTGAACTGGATGGACTGGTGTCTTTATTCAAACTCACCAACTATGTAACTAAGAATTTTAGCACTGTCAATATTGTACAAACCTGAGAGATACATTTTTTTACCCCCTTTATTGTCCTTTTTATTATGTAACATTTTATCCAGTGTTTTTGATACGCCCTCAGTGTAGAACTTGTTAATATGCTTTGTGCTTACTTACACTCATGGTTGTGTGTTGGAATAATTGACACAAACCCTTTCTTGTAGTTTTCTGTATTTTCCTTTATTATTGTCTCACTCAAAAAAAGTTCAATAAAAAATGATGACGCAAAAAACAAACATTGGCTCCAAAGCCTCCTCCTAACAGTACATAGGGGGCATATCAACAAAGGCAAGTAAAAAGTACTCAAAATAAAAAAAGTTTGGTCATATTTCTGGATTACAGAAATGCGCTTACTTTTGCTCTTTTGCTCTCCTGTGACAGCTAAAGCCCGCTGTCAGCTGATGTCACAGAGCAGCTCAAGGCTCTGGAAGGATCCCAATCATATTTTCAGGATCCACCCCGCTGCTCAGCATGGCTGAGAGCTGAATTCAGAAGCAACCACCCCCTCTCCAGCCCGATACTTCAGTGCGTCCTGGAGGAGAAAACAGAGAGTGGTGGCTAAGAGTCATAGCTCTCTGCTCCAGGAAAATTGAGAACTGAGCGATCAGCAGTCATGTGATCACTCTGTTCTCAGGCTTAGAGCCAACATGGGACACCTGCAGCATCATAGCGATGCTCAAGCATGGTGGAGAGTATGTACAAGTGAAACTCAAAAAATTAGAATATCGTGCAAAAGTTCATTTATTTCAGTAATACAACTTAAAAGGTAAAACTAATATATGAGAGAGACTCATTACATGCAAAGCAAGATAGTTCAAGCTGTGATTTGTCATAATTGTGATGATTATGGCTTACAGCTCATGAAAACCCCAAATCCACAATCTCAGAAAATTAGAATATTGTGAAAAGGTGCAATATTCTAGGCTCAAAGAGTCCCACTCTAATCAGCTAATTAAGCCATAACACCTGCAAAGGGTTCCTGAGCCTTTAAATGGTCTCTCAGTCTGGTTCAGTAGGAATCACAATCATGGGAAAGACTGCTGACCTGATAGTTGTGCAGAAAACCATCATTGACACCCTCCATAAGGAGGGAAAGCCTCAAAAGGTAATTGCAAAAGAAGTTGGATGTTCCCAAAGTGCTGTATCAAAGCACATTAATAGAGAGTTATGTGGAAGGGAAAAGTGTGGAAGAAAAAGGTGCACAAGCAGCAGGGATGACCGCAGCCTGGAGAGGATTGTCAGGAAAAGGCCATTCAAAAGTGTTGGAGACTTTCACAAGGAGTGGACTGAGGCTGGAGTCAGTGCATCAAGAGCCACCACACACAGACGGATCCTGGATATGGGCATCAAATGTCGTATTCCTCTTGTCAAGTCGGTCCTGAACAACAAACACCGTCAGAAGTGTCTTACCTGGGCTAAAGAAAAACAGACCTGGTCTGTTGCTCAGTGGTCCAAATTCCTCTTTTCTGATGAGAGCAACTTTTGCATCTCATTTTAAAACCAAGGACCCAGAGTATGGAGGAAGAATGGAGAGGCACACACTGCAAGATGCTTGAAGTCCAGTGTGAAGTTTCCACAGTCTGTGTTGATTTGGGGAGCCATGTCATCTGCTGGTGTTGGTTCACTGTGCTTCATTAAGTCCAGGGTCAATGCAGCTGTCTACCAGGAGATTTTGGAGCACTTCATGCTTCCTTCCGCAGACGAGCTTTATGGGGATGCTGACTTCATTTTCCAGCAGGACTTGGCACCTGCCCACACTGCCAAAAGCACCAAAACCTGGTTCAATGACCGTGGGATTACTGTGCTTGATTGGCCAGCAAACTCGCCTGACCTGAACCCCATAGAGAATCCATGGGGCATTACCAAGAGAAAGATGAGAGATATGAGACCGAACAATGCAGAAGAGCTGAAGACCGCTATTGAAGCATCCTGGTCTTCCATAACACCTCAGCAGTGCCACAGGCTGATAGCTTCCATTGCCACGCTGCATTGAGGCAGTAATTGCTGCAAAAGGGGCCCAAACCAAGTACTGAGTACATATGCATGCTTATACTTTTCAGAGGTCCGATATTGTTCTATGTACAATCCTTGTTTTATTGATTGCATGTAATATTCTAATTTTCTGAGATTGTGGATTTGGGGTTTTCATGAGCTGTAAGCCAGAATCATCACACTTATGACAAATCACGGCTTGAACTATCTTGCTTTGCATGTAATGAGTCTACCTCATATATTAGTTTCACCTTTTAAGTTGCATTACTGAAATAAATGAACTTTTGCACGATATTCTAATTTTTCGAGTTTCACCTGTATGTTTTTTTAGTCCAAACTTCTCCTTTAAAAACATAAGCAGCAATTTTTAAATATTTATTTTAGGTTGCATGAATTCAAACATTTAACAAATGTAAAGTAGTTGTTATCCTAATTTGGCTGCAAAAGTGGAAATACACTTTAAGTCTATGGACATCCTTGGAGGTCTTGATAGAGGTAACGAAGTAATAGTGCAATGTGTAATTATTAATGCATCACCTTGTTGCACCTGTCAAGACCTCTGCGTCCTCCTCATTGCTGTAGTAAACAAGTTAGATATGTAAATGAACAGCAGTAGTTATAATTTGTCATTAGTGCAGTAATAAGCTGTTATACTAATGATAAGCTATAAATGCTAACGGCCATGACCAGCCTCTCATCTCATCAACTACTTCTACACAATAATCATAAGTTTTACAGAGGAAGTAAAGTCAATCTCAAAAGAATGAAAAGGCCTGTGTGCAAAGGCTGGGTGGGCTTCATGTTGACCATTGTTTGGCATTCTCTGCTTTGGTATGCCATTTCTTCATTTGGAAATATATATGCATTCAAATAGCTGACCAGTGGGAGTCTTAAAGAGGTTACTATAGTATTGTACATGCACATGCTAAAAATCCACAGTGGCCTTGTGTTGCCTCCCCACCACCTGTTTTAACCCCTAAAAGCCCACACCACCTTGCAACAACCACTTGCATTGCACACAGTTTTGGAGGGGGGGGGTTATGGCATCAGTTTGCAGTACTGCCTGCAATGAGACACAATGGGGGATCATTTTTGCCACACTGCAATGCAAAGCGTCACAGCGTGTGTATACCCCTGCCTTTGCAGCGTAGGGGGAAACTGCTCATGAACGGGCATTTAGTGCCAGTTCACATATATGCAGATTGGATGCAGTTTGAATTGTGATTGGATACTTATGAAATAACATACTTATGAAATAACATTGCTTCCTATGGTGCCTGTTCATATATGTCCAGTGAACTGGCAGTGCGGATTGAAAAAGGGTGCTGTCTGATTTCTGAGCAGTATGGTCCGATTCAGGCTATTGACTTCTAGATAAAATCCTGACCTGAACCACTACTGTGTCATTTAGCTGTGAAACCTGAGCTTCAATCCGGACCACACATGTGTGAATCAGCCGTGATGAAAGTGTAGCAAATATATTTATTTATTACAGGTACTTATATAGCACCTTTAATTTACACAGCACCTCACATACTTCTATTATGCATTCACATCAGTCCCTGCCCTCAAGGAGCTTACAATCTAAGGTCCCTAACTCTTATTCGTACATACTAGGGCCAATTTACCTACATGTCTTTGGAGTTTGGGAGGAAACCCATGCAACCACAGAGAGAGCATGCAAACTCCATGCAGGTAGTGCTGTGGTTGGGATATAAACCGATGACACTAATGCTGCTACGTGGAAGTGCTAACCACCTAGCCACTGTGCTGAGAATTGGTTAACAGAGATTTACAAGATTGTAAGCTCCAACGAGCAGGGCCCTCCTATCCCTCTTGTATTGAACTGTATTGTTGCTGTATTTTTACCATTATATTGGAAAACGCTGAGCAAACTGTTGGCGCTATATAAATCCTGTATAATAGTAATAATTTACACCCAAAATTTGTTAGCACAATGAATCAGAACACTATTCAAGATGGGGTGGCAGGGCCAAGTACAGGGCAGTTGCGGACTGACAATTCGAGCACTCGGGCACCGCCCAAGGGCCCGGGGTCAGTAGGGGGCCCCATGAAATGCCCCTGGTACCTTTTTTATAGGCTTTTTTGAGTGTGGGCAAGGACATAGGGCCCCACGATCCCCTATTGCCGGGGGCCCCATGAGTTGTCAGTCCGCCCCTGGTACAGGGTAACCTTTGACATATTTCATTACTTTTAACATGTCATGGTCAAAAAACATTCACACATTCAAACTGCCTCGATGGGTTCATGGAGTGAAAAGGACTGTTCAATATTAGATCAACTAAAACCTAAATATGTATCTTTATGCAATATTTAGTTCTGCTAAGCATACAAAACAAAAAAAACTACTGAACAGAATCCTTTCATACAGAATAGGAATAAATACTAAAAATAACAATCAGAATACAGAACAAAAGAAGTACTACTGAGCAGTGTCCTTACATACAGAATGCAAACAGATATGGAAATGACAATAGGAATCCATAACAAGAGAAGTACAATTGAGCAGTGTCCTTACCTACAGAATATAAACAGATAATAAAAATGACAATTAGATTACAGAACAAGAGAAGTACTATTGAGCAATGTCCTTACATAAAGAATAAAGAGCAAACACTGAGAATTACACTCACCGTAAACACATAATAGGACAAGCACTGAGGATTGCACCTAATGTACAGCAGAAAAGTGATTTTTATTGACATGTCAAAAAAGCCAATCCAAAAAGTCCCCTACATACGTGAACATGTGTTTGCATGTACAGTCAAGTAAAGCTGGATACACACACTCAGCCAGCAGGCTCAACAGATAAAAAACACTGAGAGACAGGGACGGACTGACAACTCATGGGGCCCCCAGGCAATAGGGGATCATGGGGCCCCTGTGTCCTTGCTCAAACTCCAAAAAGCCTATTAAAAAGGTACCAGGGGCATCTCATGGGGCCCCCTACTGACCCCGGGCCCTCGGGCAGTGCCCGAGTTTCCAAATGGTCAGTCTGCTCCTGCTGAGAGATCATCTTACCAATACAAGTAAGTTGGTGTGGCGATCTCCCCTGCTGTGCCTTTGTGTTCTGACAGGGGAACTATCCCCTGCCAGGACACAATGATCAGAGCTCGCAGCCATGGTCTGCAAGCGCTGATCTTTGTTGGACTTATGAACAAGCTCCTAGAACAGAGCTTGTTTGTTGGTAGGAGACTTACTATATTTAGCTGAATCCAATAGCTAGCAGTTGACATTCCTCCATCCATGTTGCTTAGCATTAATGGGGGAATTAATGGATAGCTCTGGTATGACTAAAGTGGACCTTGACTTAAAGGAGAGGAATGGACTAAAATGAAAAAAAAAATACACATACATACTCACCTCCATGCTGCAACATTAGTCTGTTATTGCAGATGTCCCCTGTCAGCGCTATGCTCTAATCAAACTGGTTGAAGATTGTAACCCTGAAAGTAGACTGGCCAAAGATGTTGCCAACAAGGGTGCTCATGGACACCGCTGGAGTGGAGCGTGTAGGCAGGTTAAAATGCTGGTTCGTGAGACAGCTGCTTCCACAGACAGGAGGGAAACAGTTAACCTGATTTCCTGCATTGTTTGCTGTGCTCAGCCTTTCTCTCTGCACTGATAATAAAAGGGGAGAGGGCTTTGCCCAGATAGACAGTCTGCCGCATGGGAAAGAAGACACAAACAAGTCACAGTAATCTCCAGATGCTCACAGAGAGGAGAGAAGGGTGAGCAGTTCTACCTCAGAAAGCAAGCCTGCCTGCTGTCACTTCCACCATGTAGGGGAATTGCTGAGACATTCAGTCCACCCTGAAGACACCAGTTCTGGAGATCTGCCAGCTTGGACGCTACCAAGCATAGGCTCTTTCCTATGCAGGTATGCTGGGGCGGCCAAAAGCTTAAAGCGGAGTTCCAGCTGAAAAAAAATAAAATAAAAGTCAGCATCTACAAAAACTGTAGCTGCTGGCTTTTAAAAGACAGACACTTACCTGTCCCTCAGTCCAGTGGTGTCCTCACCAAGGCTGGTTTCACTGGCTGTCTTCTCTCCCCGGTGCCGGCATCTTCAGTGTGGGCACCCGGCTGTAACAGCTTGCACCAACTGTTGAATAGACTTTGTTAAAAGAGAGGCAGACTGATTTGCATCTGTGTCCCTAATTTTCTTAATAATTGCCCCCCTCCCCCCCTAAAAAAAATTGTGTGTCATATGTACACGTAGAGTAAAGTCATAGTGTCTGTACAAAGGGCCTTTTATACTTACCTTGTCTGCACTCCATGCCCACTCTTTCCTCTTCTGCAGCTGGTGGAAGTACCTGACAATTCTGCATAAAAGAAAGCAATGGTCATCTCCCGTATGACAGCACTCCGGTGTAGAAGCCAATCACTAGGCCTAAGCACAGTCATATAACCAAAGAAGCAATATTAAGAAATGCCTGTTGTCCAGGTGTCTTTGACTCAATACACATACATACTACATCATGTGGTTGGACGTGTGTCTGTGAAGAAAGTGCACTGGAATCAGAGCATTTGTGCATGTGACTCACAATGGGTGCATGTGTCCATGTCCATGCCTGCTGTCGGTGGTACAGGGAAATCTATGTAAAGTCCAACTCCAGGAATCTACCCCAGCAGTGCCCCCTGCACTGCAAGGATTAAATGCCCATTATGTCTAGGAATTAGAAGGACAGGCCGTGTTACTTAGCCTAACCCCTGCTCTGGCAGGGTCCTTTGTTGTCCTCTCTTCCTGAAGCTCCAGTATGTGGGCAGCCCCTTAGCATCATCCTATACAATACAGGGCTATTAACCCTGCATTGTATGGGGAAAGGGCAAATGTGCGACCACGGCCAGGAGTGCCTTAGAGAGAAGACTTTGTGGGATCAGGTGCACAGTTGGGGGGGCTCATGCTAAAGTGAGGAAAATAAGGTAAGAATGACACCTTATTCATGCACCCCTAGACTAAATAAGCATTTAACCCTTACAGTGTGAGAGATGGGGAGGGGGCACTGCAAAGGTATTTGTTTATTGTGCCCAAAGTTGGGCTTTAACCTTTTTGCTACCAGGTCCATACATCGTATGGACCTGCCATGTAGGGGTTTTACACACATTGCAGCCACCAGGATTGTGTGTACATCTAACAAGCCAACTTCTGGCTGTCAAGTGCAAGTAGTCCTTGCACACCCCGGTAAAGCCCCCCCCCCCCTCCCCGTGCAACCCTCCGCCATGTTTCCTGAGCTCTGCCCATCTGTGGGCACGGGACCAGCATAGCGGCTGTTGCCAAGTAGGGGAGGACACACATCTGCTCTCCTCCCCTTCTTGTTGGTGACCTGGAAGCAAAGTGTAAATGTTACTGCCATGTCCCCCTCTCAGTTTCCCCATCCATCACGACTAGGAAAGAATCTAATTCAGTGTGATCTGTACCGCATTAGATTTGATGGAGCACAGGGGAGACATCCAGGGTCTTTTAGATCCCAAATGTCTAATTAACCACTTGGCAACTGTTCTATAGTTGAATGACGGCTACAGCGCGGTTGTCCAGTTCTGAGAGGGCGACATATGACATCCTTCCAGAACACGCCCTCCTGCGCGCCCCCAGCTGTGCACAGCTGGCGATCTCTGTGATCGCTGTGTACTATGAACACAGCTGGTCATGTGATGTGGTAAAAGGCCAATCACAGCGGCCTTTTACCACATGATCAGCTGTGTCCAATGACACAGCAGATCACCGGGTAAATACAGTTGCACTTTCCTCACACTGTCACAGCGTGAGGAAAGTACTGCCGGTAACCGGCAGTTGTCATAGAACAGATCTACACTGATCATCAGGGCACTGATGATCAGTGCCCAGCAGTGCCACCCATCAGTGCCCAGCAGTGCTACCCACCAGTGCCCAGCAGTGCTGCCCACATATGCCCAGAAGTGCCGCCCATCAGTGCTTCCTATAATTGCAGCCTCATCAACGCACATCAGTGAAGGAGAAAAATTACCTATTTGCAAAATTTTGTAATAGAAACAAAGAAAAACTTTTTTTTTCAAATTTTTTGCTCTTTTTTTGTTTATAATGCAAAAAATAAAACACACAGTGGCAATTAAATACCACCAAAAGAAAGTTCTATTTGTGTTAAAAAAATTATAAAAATTTCATATAGGTATAATGTTGCATGATCGCTTGCCATTCAAAGAGCGACAACGCTGAAAGCTGAAAATTGGCCTGGGCAGGAAGGAGGTATAAGTGCCCCTTAGGCAAGTGGTTAAAGAGAACCTGTCATCAAAAATCATCGCATAGGGGACTTTTTGTCCTCTGTGCGATGAAAAAGAAACAAAATAGGTAAAAAAATGTTTTAAAATTGTAAAAAAAAAAATAACTCCAGCATATAAAATCTCTCCCCCAAATTTTTGAGGCTCTCCTCCACCATGTATAGATCGAAAACGCAGTTATTTACCTGTTAACTGTATTTCCAGGAATCTTCTAGGACAGCTCACTTGAGAGATAGGGCTCCTCCCAGGAAACACCCGCTCCACCTTTTTTTCCCTTTATAGGCGTCCTCTCTCCCATTGGCCCCCAGTATAAGAATATGACCGAAGGCCTAGGAGAAAACAAAGAAGAAAACCGGTAATAAAGACATCCCCCATAGGTTCGCAACATACCTGCACATAATTGTGTGATCAAACAGTAATCGGGGGGGAGTTACGCTGTCCTAGAAGATTCCTGGAAATACAGTTAACAGGTAAATAACTGCGTTTTCCCGAGTCATCTTCTAGGACAGCTCACTTGAGAGGAGTAGAATAGAAATACGTACATTAGGGCGGGCACCCTGCTTGTAGGACCTTCCTGCCAAATGCCTGGTCCTTGCTGCCGATCAGATCCAGCCTGTAATGCTTAGTGAAGGTGGCGAAACTGGACCACGTTGCGGCTCTGCAGATCTGTCCGGGGGAGGCCCCCCCTTTTTCCGCCCAGGAGGCCGCAGTGGCCCTCGTGGAGTGGGCTTTTAGGCCGGGCGGTGGTGACAGGCCTGCCGACTTGTAACCTTCCGAAACTGCCTCCCTGATCCATCTGGCGATGGTGCCCTTGGAGGCACCGTCCCCCTTCCTTGGCCCCTGGAATAGGATGAAAAGCCGGGACGAGTGTCTCCATGTCTTTGTGCGTTCGATGTACGTGATCAAACACCGTCTAACGTCTAACCTGCTATAGTCCTCCGCGCTGCCCGGATCGGCCTCCAGGGAAGGTATTACTATTTCCTGAGATCTATGGAAGTGTGACGCGACCTTAGGTAGGAAGGCCGCGTCCGTGCGGAGGATGATTCTATCCAATAAGATGGTGCAGTACGGCTCGATCACTGAAAGGGCATGCAACTCGCTGACCCTGCGGGCAGAAACTAGTGCCGTGAGGAGGATGGTTTTAAGAGTCAAAGATCTGAGCGAACACTCATCCAGCGGTTCGAAAGGCCCCCGCTGAAAGCTCTTCAGGACTGTGCCCAGGTCCCATGTTGGAAGTTTCGGCAAGGACGGGGCACGGCGCCTGGAGATAGCCTTCAGGAATCTGATTACTAATGGGTCTGCCGCCAACCTCAGCTCGAGAAAGTTCGACAGAGCCGCTACCTGTACTTTGAGGGTATTGGCGGCCAGATTCTTATCCGCCCCGGCTTGAAGGAATTCAAGAACTGTATGCAAAATGGGCGTGCCCGGTGCTTCGTTTCTGACCTTCCAGGCGGAAAACTTCTTCCAGACCTTGTCGTACAAGGCGTTCGTCGACCTCTTCCGGCCATCCAAGAGGGTGGCGACCACTCTTGCCGAGAGCCCCTTTTCTGCTAGCCTGTCCCGCTCAGAAGCCACGCCGCTAAGGACAGCCTTTCTGGATGAGGATGCATCACCCTCCCCTGGGTGAGTAAATCGCGTGTGGGTGGTATCATCCAAGGGTCTGCTAAACTGAGCTCCTTCAACCGGGAGAACCAAGATCTCTTGGGCCAGAATGGCGCGATCAGAATAACTTTGGCTTGAGACAACCGGATCTTCTGTATCACCTTCGGCAGTAGTCTGAATGGAGGGAAGGCATAAAGGAGGTCTCCTTCCCACTGCTGGGCTAGCGCATCTATCCCCTCGCTTTTGGGGTCCTTCTGCAGGCAGAAGTACCTTTCCCGCTTTGTGTTCTGGCCGTTGGCAAATAGATCGATAGAGGGGGAGCCCCACCTGGCGCAAATCTGATCGAACGCTGACTGGCTGAGGCACCATTCTGTCTGGATGACCTCTCTTCGGCTCAGCTGATCCGCCAACTGGTTCAGGTCCCCTTTCAGATGTACTGCCGTGATGAACTCCAGGTTTTCCTCCGCCCAGCTCAGGAGGGATCCGGCCCACTCCATCAGCCTTGGGGACCTTGTGCCTCCCTGCCTGTTCAAATACGCCACTGCAGTGGTATTGTCGGAGAGAATCTGGACACCTCTCCCCCTTATCTTTTCCTGAAAGGTCGTAAGTGCCTTGAAAACTGCCAACAGCTCCCTGTAATTTGACGACCTGCTGGAGTCTACTGCACCCCACGTGCCCTGGGCCAGGCCGTCTTCCATATGGGCGCCCCAACCAGTCCTGCTTGCATCCGTGGTGATCCGCAGTGGGCTGGCCAGCCTCCAACTTCTTCCTCGTTCCAAGGTGAGGATGCTTCCCCACCACCTTAGCGATTCCTTCACTTCGTGCGTGATGCGGATCCTGGAACTCAGACCTGCTCGGCTGCCGTCCCAGTGGGAAAGGGTGTGATTTTGCAGAACCCTGGAGTGAAGTTGCGCCCATTGCACCCCTGGTATTGCCGCTGTCATCCGCTCGATTATTCTCATCGCGGTCCTGACCGTGCAGGTCGACATCCTCCGGAGGGCCCTTGTGTCCTGCCGCAGGTTGAGGGCTTTTTCTGATGTTAGGTACGATCGGGCCTGTGCGGAGTCCAGGACGTACCCCAAGTACGTAATCCTCTTGGAGGGGGTTCGATGTGCGATCTCAGGCCTCCCTCTGTGTCCGCAAATAAAAGCAGGTCGTCCAAATAGGGGATGATGTTTATCCCTTCCAGTCTCAAAACTCTTAAAGGCTCCGCTAAAATCTTGGTGAATATCCTCGGGGCCGACAACAGGCCGAAGGGGAGTGTGTTGAACTGAAATAGCACCGGACCCTTTTCTCCTTCCAGCGCAAACCTCAGGAATCTCCTGGAATCTTCTCTTATCGGGACATGCAGGTATGCGTCTTGCAGATCTATCGAGGCCATGAACACCCCAGGTGAAAGGAGTTCCTTCACCGTGTATATGGATTCCATACGGAATTTGCTGGGCCTCACGAACTCGTTCACCTTCCGCAGATTCAATATCATCCTGTAAGTACCTGACGGTTTTTTCCTTAGAAAGAAATGGGAGAAGAATCCACTTCCCCTTTCCTCTTCTCTCAACTGGCAGATAACGTTCTGACTGAGCATATCTTGTAGGAGGTCCACCAGCGCATCCGCCATGGCCCTGTCCTTTGGCAGGGGTGTTGCAAAAAATCTCTGAGGGGGGGCCCTTGTGAACTCTATTCTGTACCCCCTGTGGATGGCCTCCAGAATGTAGGTGTTCTGGGTTATCCTTAGCCATTGTGCCCCAGCCTCGCTCCCACCTGGCCTCTCCAGTCACTTCGGCTGGGTTTTGGGTCTATTCTGGCTGGGGTTGAAAAGGAAACCTCCCCTGCCTCTCGGCTCGTTCCTGCCTCTTCTCGCGCCCCAGCCTGGGCGCTGGGTTTGGAACCTAGCTTCCCTCGACGCGTATCGCCTGGATGGGCGAAACCCCTTCCGTCCAACCTGCCTGCTGGGGACCGGGAAGCTCTTTTTCCTGTCGGCCGACCTTTCCAGGACTGAATTCAGCTCCGGGCCGAAAAGGAGTTTTCCTTCAAACGGCAGGCCACAGAGTTTAGATTTGGAGGCCAGATCCCCCTGCCAAGATTTCAGCCAGATAGCCCTCCTTGCCATGTTTATGAGCGCTGTAGATCTAGCAGAGAGTCTGATGGTCTCTGCTGATGCGTCCGCGATGAAGGCTACCGCTTTCTCCAGCACCGGAAGGGACTTCAGAATCTCTTCCCCCGGGGTGCCTTGTTCCAGATGCGAACGGAGCTGCCCCAACCACACATCCAGGGTTCTGGACACACAGGTCGTTGCCACTGCAGGTTTAAAATTCACTGCGGACGCTTCCCATGCCCTCTTCAGGAAGGCATCCGCTTTCCGATCCATCGGGTCTTTTAGGGACCCACCGTCTTCAAAGGACAGGTCCGTGTCCTTCGAGATCCTCGAGAGAGGGGCGTCTGGCTTTGGGCAAGTCTCCCAAACCGAGGCATCTTCCTCCTTAAAGGGGAAACGTCTCTTGAGGTTCTTGGGAAGGAAAGCCTTCTTCTCTGGCTCTTCCCATTCTCTCCTGATCGTGGACCATAGGGCAGGGTGTACTGGGAATGTACGGCTGCTTTTTGCCTGTAGCCCTGCGTACAGTTGGTCGTGGAGAGAGAGGTCCTGCTGTTCCTCCTCCAGATCCAGGGTCTCATAGATCACCTTTAACAGGTCCTCCGTGTCTTTCACCTGAAAAAGGAACCTGTCTGCCTTTGGGCCCTGAGCCTCAATCTCACCCTCCTCCGAGTCTGAGGTGTCCGACTGTTCGGCCTCTTCCCAGTCCCTTACCGGCGCTACCAGCTTCCTCTTTTTCCCCCCTTGGGTGCCAGAAGTGCCCGGTTGGGGATCATCCTGGGCCGGTCCCGGCTTCTGTTCCCTGAAGCTTTGAAATGTTTTGGACATCTCTTGTGTCATATTCTGTAGGAAGTCTTTAAAAAGAGATCCAGACTCCTTCTTGATGAGCTTGTCTATGCACCCCTGGCAGAGCTGCTTCCTCCAGGAGCTCGCCAGTTTCTTCCTACAAGTGGCACACTTCTTTTTCTGCTCACAAGGAGCTTCTTTCTCCCCTCTATCCTCCTCCTGTGGGCCCATCTGGGGACAAGGAGATACACGCGTTCATGCGTTTGTAACAGCAACGCCTCCCCCCCTGTGCCACTGTGAAAGCTCCAGCCGTGGGCCTGGGGGGGGGAGAGGGGGGCTGTGTGTGCGTGGGGGGTACCCAATCATCCCGGGAGGGGGGGGGGGGGGAGGGGGGTAAAAACAAAAGAGAGTTGCCAAACAAAGGCCCTTACCTTACTGCAGGCCTCCCCCGCTCCTGACAGATCTGCCTCCATGCTGCCGCAGACTCTGCCTCGGTGCGGCGGTTTTTCAGGGGCTGGTGGGCTCCGCCCCCCCCCTGCGATCCCCCCCCGCCGACCCCCCTCTCACGGCCGCCGGTGGAGAAGCGGCCGTGGCACGGGTTCCTTCCGCGGTCCGCCGCCCATTTCCAAGATGGCGGCGGCCGTTCCCTGCTCCTGCGCCGGAAGTGACGACACCCGGCGCCCGGAAGTGACGCGATCGCAGCGTCCAGACCCTCCGCAGCCGAGCCTCCTGGCCATGCTGCCGGGATCCAGGAGCAGGTAAGACTTACCTGAAACCCCGCAGGGAAAGGCACCAATGCCTCGGTCGGCGGAGCGGGCTCTACCCCCCTGGAGAGCCCCGCTGGGACCATCTGGGGCCGACGCCCCCACCCTACAACGGGCATTCCAGAGTGAAACTGGCTGAAAGGTCCCCCCCCTCACAAGGCCCCTGCCTCGCTTGGAGGAAGGGGGGGCCTCAGCCAGGGACCCTCTGTACTCCGCCAGAGAGCCCAGACAAAAATAAAAAACGGGCGTAGTTCCTTCCTGGCCGGAGGAAACACTAAAACTGGGGGCCAATGGGAGAGAGGACGCCTATAAAGGGAAAAAAAGGTGGAGCGGGTGTTTCCTGGGAGGAGCCCTATCTCTCAAGTGAGCTGTCCTAGAAGATGACTCGGGAAAATGCACATGTCAGGGCGCCTATACATGAAAACATTGATTGCAATACACATGTGACATATCGCCGCACACACCAGACTGAGAGCAATGTTCCTAGCACCAGACCTCCTCTGTAACACTAAACTGATGATGTATAGAAGGCTTTTAGGGTCGATGGAAAATGTAGGGTATTAAAGTTTGTTGCCATTTCACAGGCACATACAAATTTAAGGTTTGACATATTGGGTAGCTATTTACTCAGTCCAACCTCATATTTTTTATTTTACCAAAAAATTGGGAAATTTATTGCGTTTGTGTGCCGCAAAATTAACTTTAGTGTATTTTTTACTGAAATTTTGCATTTCCCAGACCTTTGCAGTAGTATTGTGTGACATAAAAAAATTGCAACTATCACTTTTTAATTCTCCAGAATGTCTGCTTTCAGAAAATATATAATGTTTTGAAGGTTTGTGCAATTTTCAGGCCTAATTTTTTTTTTCTAAACGTGTGCAAAAAAGGCTCTTTCACGGAAGAGGGCTAAAGCACAGCTCTGTGTCTTTAGCAAGTACCTTGTGATCTTGATATTTGCTATCCTGGCCTTCAAAGTGGCCTGGCTGCTGTTTCTACAGTATGTGGGACACTGTTCTCTGCCACTCTGCCTTTGCTTTGGTGGTGGAGTTCTTCTTTAACCTCTGCTGATGGTCTCCAAGGGTTACCTTGTCATCCATGTTCTCATCAAGTGCTCATCACCTGTGACTTTGGCTGGAGCATCCTTCTAGTCCTGCCTAACTTTTTCCACTGGGTCAAAGTTCAGCAAACAACACCCCCTCCTGTCTCTCCTGACCCCCCCCCCCCCCGAATTGCCTGTCTGACTTCCAGGCAGTGGTGTATTTAGGTTTTGCGTTGCCCTAGGCAACATAAAAATTGGCCGCGCCCCCCCCCCATGGAGAGAGCCTGACACCAAACCCCCCCCCCCCACAAAGAGAAAGACTTTCACTACAACCACTTTCCATACACTGGCCACCCCACCCCTCAGCTAGAGAGAGAGAAACACTCACCTGCAGAGCTCCAGGCATCCCCTGGAATGAGAGCTAGGCTCTGCATACACCGTCAAGCAGCCCGCAATCTCTCTCGGATCCCACCTGGTCCCTATTCCGCGTGTGTCCCTTCTTCCGGGGAGCGGTGCTGCCCCCCTGAAAAATGCCGCCCTAGGCAAGTGCCTTGTTTGCCTTGTAGTAAATACACCCCTGCTTCCAGGGTAGGCTGGGCTATAGAAACAGGAAAGGCCACCCTTATCATTTTGGTTCCTGCCAGGACTCATGCTGATGGGTGTAATTTTCTTGTGTTTGATGAGAGGTTTGGAATACATGTAAAATGAAGGTCAGCAAAATCCCATTGACTTTATATGAGCAGTACACATGGTAGATCAGAGGCTGTGCTTGACCTGTCTTGTGTTGTTCTTTGGACAAAGCATGTCCCATTGAGATGTGATAAAACTGCATACGAAGCAGGTCAAATCTTTTCCTTGTGAAACACTGAGTTTGCCAAGCAGCGGATGCAAAATTTGTGTTTGATTGGCATTTGCAGCATCTGACAAGAATACCCTTTGCCATGAACCCTAAAAAGGTTAGGAAATTCCCTTTTCAGAAACACTGTCACTTTGCCCCGCATGGACAAGATGACAGTGCCACCCTGTCCATGCAGGGCATAGTGATGGTGTTTCTAGAAAGGGCATTTCCATCAATCAACCCCAATGTCTTTAAAAGAACACATGAAGGATTATATCCAGCATGTATCAATAAAGTAGCAGTATCATACAAGATATGGAAATATTGCCAAACATTTGAAAACAGAATACACATTTGTTACTTTTTACACTTAGGCTCCATGTACACGGTGTGTTTGGAGAACTCTTCTTAATGCTGGAAATTGACAGCAGGAAAATGCAGGTTAAAAAACATCAGTTTTGCCGCGTTTGCACATTGCATTTATGCGGGTTTAGCCGCATTTATGAGCGCTTGCGTTCAGAAGCGTTTTTTAAAGACAAGCACAGGATAACCTCTCAAATGCCCAGAATGCACTAGAATATGGTACATTATTAACTATTTCAGACTGTTTGAGAGAAATAGAGAGAGCAGTATTTGGTGAGATTAGCTGTCTTTTTTTTTGTGATGTTTGGATGTGTTCCAGCTCATCTCTGTGCAGAAATTATTGCAGCAGTGTCTAACATATTTTCTTTCATGCAAATCCTCAAAATATGGTGTACCAGGTCCATTTGAGTACCGGGAAAATGCTTTGCATGCATTTTTCATGATGACAAAAGGCTCTGGACAGCATCTGGAAATGTAAATGTTAAAAAAATGTTCCAAACGCAAACGCTTAAAAACGCAGCTAGCCACGTTTACATGCGTTTACAAGTATTTGGCATTTGAAACGCTGATAAAATCTACTCCTGACCGTAAGTTTGGTGTGTTAAAAAAAAACGACTGTAAACTCAACTGCCTGTAAACGACATAGTGTACATGGACACATAGGAAAACATTAGGGTGAGTTCAAGGGCTGCTGAAAAAAACGCAGAAAAGCTCCTAAATGTGAGTTTATCAGCTGCAGTGTACATGGAGCCGTATAAGAATTCTGAGACTTAGGCTGGCCATACATTATACAATTATCTGCAGATTTTTGGTTTAGATTTACCAAAAACCATATAATAGGAGGACAAACCTAAACAACACTTTCAGTTGTATCCAATTAGGCAGGCCCTTGCACTACATAGTTGAAGGTAAATCTAAAGGAAATTGGGCAGAAAATCTGCAGATAATTGTATAATGTATGGCCAGCCTTTGTTGCAAAAAGCACCTGACAGTTTATATAGGAAATACAGCTGATTCAGCTCTTTGGTGAATGGAAGAATCATTGGAGATACTAATCTTCAATGGTGTTCTGCTCTTCTCACCTGATCCCCCTCTATATTGTACTAACATTATAGAGGAGGATCAGGTGAGAAGAGTAGAACACCAGGTGACTCCTCTGAGTGAAAGTAGAACTATAGACAAAACTTTTTTTTATATTGGATAGAGTGATAGAGTAAGGCTGGCCATACATTATACAATTATCTGCAGATTTTCTGCCCAATTTCCTTTAGATTTACCTTCAACTATGTAGTGCAAGGGCCTGCCTAATTGGATACAACTGAAAGTGTTGTTTAGGTTTGTCCTCCTATTATATGGTTTTTGGTAAATCGAAACCAAAAATCTGCAGATAATTGTATAATGTATGGCCAGCCTTATACCCCTGTCAGGTTTTTTTTTTTTTGCCATCTGTGTCTCATTGGGGAGATTTACCTTCACTTCCTGTCCCATAGCTAAAACAAGAAGGGGAAATTCCTGCAAATGAAGGGAATTCCTTGGGACCGTCAGGTCACCAGAACTAGTGCCCCCATTGGTAGGTTTCCCCTATATTACGTTTCTGGAGACAACCCAAAATTTGGGGTTTTCTTTTACTTTCACTCTCAATTAAAACAATAAACAAATAGAGAGAGTGAATCTCCCTTAGTCTAGGTTCACACCTAAGCGATTTCTGCGGCGTTTTGCAGAAATGCGCTACAGTCCATTTAACATGATTTCCTATGGGACACATTCACATCACCGTGTTTTCATCTGGTGCGCTTTTGGAAAGGGTCAGGGACTCTTTTAAATGCAAAACATTGCGTTTTTGGTTCTATAGACTTCAATGGAGATGTTGCAGAAAAGCATGTAGTGCGTTTCTGCTGCGTTTTTGAAGCATTTTGCATTTTAATCTGCCAAGCAACAAGAATAAAAGCAAAACGCAGCAAAAACGCATGTGCAAAACCACATAAAAAACCACGAAATGCACCAAAAAACGTACTGCAGAAATGTATCAAATGCAAACTGCATAGGTGTGAAACTAGCCCAAGTCTAGGTTCACACCTATATGTTTTCCGCAGTGTTTTGCAGAAACACACAGCAGTCCATTTAACATGATTTCCTATAGGACAGGTTCACATCTCCGCGTTTTCACCCAATGCATTTTTTGGAAAGGGTGAGGGACTTTTTTAAATGCAAAACGTTGCATTTTTGGTTTTATAGACTTCAACGCTGCAGAAAAGCGTCTAGTGCATTTTTGATGCATTTTTTATGTGTTTTGCATTTTAATCTGCCTAGCAACAAGAAAAAGAAATGCAAAACACACCAAAAATGCGACAAAAACACATGTGCAAAAATGCAAAAGGCACCGCAAAAAGGAGCTGCAGAAACGGATCAAACGCAAAGTGCATAGAGGGGCACAGACTGCAAAAAAAAATCTAATAGGTGTCCTAATCCATATCTACTCTGAAAACTAAAAAAAAGATTTGCCTTTTAGTTATACTATAACAACAGGGAAAACATTTTTTTGTTTGTTTTTGTTTTTGAATAGAGTGGAGGTGGATTAGAACACTTGTCAGTTTTTGTATTTCAGTGTTTTTTATTAATTTGTAAACATTTCAACAAGACTTGAGCAACAAGACACGCCCATGCAGGGACTATCAATGGCACATAAAAGAAGACTGTCAGCTTTTATTGTTTCCTGTGTCCCGTTAGGGAGATTCACCTTCTCTATTTGTCCTGTTTACCATTATTATTGAAAGTGAAAGAAAACAAGGTAAAGGTAAAACTGAGTATACAGTACTAGACTACTAGGAGCACAGAAGCACAGCAAATAGCAGCATTGTCAGTCTGGGGGGGGGGGAGTGCTAAATATACTAGCAGATTTAGATACAATAATGAAATGAAGATAAACTCCAGTAATTAATTTATAGGCAGTTACAGCAAACCACTTTTTTTTTTTGGGGGGGGATAAACGTTTACATAAATAATAAAAGCTGATCATTGTAAGCACCCATGTCAGTGGTAAATGATTTGCCTCAACACTCTAACTACTATATTTGCAGGAGAACTTGTTCTGTTGAAAACTAACAGACTTACTAGCAGGATCACCACATGAAAACAAGGGAAAGAAAGCCTGAAAAAGAAAACTAATGCAACCATCACATCTAAGAATTGGTAAGCTACAATATAATAAATGATTTCATTTGGGTTTAATACCACTTTCTGGTAAGTGGGTGTCTTCTGTGACTGCCGGGACCTATGGAGTCTCGATGGATTCTTCAATGTGTTGGTGCTCCAGTTTAGAACAACTTTCTTACGTGCCACCATTCCCAGCACCGCACACACAGGCATTGCGAGAGGGACACAGAGCCATGCTAACCCAGGAGCCCCTGTCAACCACTGCTGTAAAGGAGGAAAGGCATTGCTTTGGTACTGTGTCCCTCTCACTTTGCTTGTGTGTGGTGCTGGGAATGCCTGCATGCAAGTGATTTAGTTGAGGACTAAAATTGTCCAGTGCTTATCTGCTCCTGTCCAAATTAATCATTCTAGCTTTGGAATGTGCGCACACTGGAAGAGACTCACGCTGACACACAAGTTCAGTCTATGAACACTTCTAGTTTATTATAATGAGAAAGTGAGCTTATATATTCAATAGGAAACCAAATAGGCATTTTACCATATCCATCACATAAGGTCGTAGTTCTAAACGTGAACCCGCATAAACTAGTAACTTTGGTGAGACTCCATAGGTATCACAAGTCACAGGCAGGGCTGCTGTTAGAAACCATGGGGCCCCATACAGCCAACCTGGCAGGGCCCCCCCCACGCAAACCCCCCCCCCCACAATTTACTATATTTTAGTTATGAATGAACACAGTGAGTGATTGGTACTGATCGCTCATTGTATTCATTCAGGAAAGGAAGGGCTGGGAAATGGGACATAGTTACTGGAACCTTCCCCCATTCTCCATCCTGAAGGATCCTATTGTCCTAGTGCCTGCAGCTGCCGGTGGAAAGTAAAGGAGGGAAGCTGGCAGCACTGTGGGGGTGGGGGCACACAGGAGGAAATATATGGTGCACAAGGACTGTGATGTGGGACAATTACTGGAAACGATCTCCTTTATGGCTCTCTCTGTAGCAGCTGAAAGCCGATGGGAGGGAGAGGAGAAGAAGTCAGCTTTCAGCTGCTGCAGGCACAGCCATACAGGGGATCAGTTCCAATAATCGCCCCTCTGCTGTTCCGACCAACCTCCATGTGTGCATCTGATTCACACAGCTGTCTGGGCCCCCTACAGGAGGACTGGTGATACCCCCTTATCCACAGCCCTGGTCACAGGGGGCACCCACATACTTAAAGTCAGCCAGCACAGCTTGGGCACAGCTAGTGGATCAAGAGCACATTATACATTTTTAAACAGAATAGCAAGAGCATGCAAGTCCTTCTGTAAGCATCTAATTAAAAAGAAAAAAACATTGGCTTTAATGTCACTTTGATACCTACATGTCCCACTGTGCAATCTGACAGTCCGCACTCTCTTGCTGGAGAATTTAGACACAGTCCATCTTTTCAAAAATTTCATAATTGCACCCACATTAATGAAAAACAACAAATGAGCATTTGTTATATTTTTGCATAGAAGCCTGCAGAGCATTGCAAATTGCATCATGGGCGCAGGCTCCTGCATTGTTTACATCCCAGGTCTACATGGAGGTATGGACCTACTGTCATGGGGCTGGCAAAGGTAAAAATGATCTACAAGTGCGGCTATATCGTTTTTAGTAGATATCAGTTTTTGCAGGGGGTTCCCTGAGATCTGAATTTTATTTTGAGGGTTCCTCCAGGAGAAAAAGGTAGAGAAAGGCCGAGCTATACGCCCATTTACAGGATGGACCCTTTTGTAAAAAAACAGCACATATATTCACACAGATCTGTGCTATCTAGGGCAGCCTTTCTCAACCTTTTTATTGTGGATTAACCCTTCAAATAATTTTGATGAATCAAGAAACCCCTGATAAAAATTATTATATCGATATTATATTAGATATGTATTATTAGATTTATTATATACATATTATAATACTAGATTATACTACACTATATTTTACTATATTACATTACTATTAAAAGCTTTAAATAAAACACACTCTTGTGATCAGTGGAGAGATACCCCCTAGATTGGTGATCAATGGAGAAATATTCCCCTACAATGGAGGCCAGTGAATAAATCCCCCTCTACATTGGAAGTCAGTGAATAAATCCCCCTTACATTGGTGGTCAGTGAATAAATCCCCCCCTACATTGGTGGTCAGTGAATAAATCCCCCTTACATTGGTGGTCAGTGAATAAATCCCCCTTACATTGGTGGTCAGTGAATAAATCCCCCCCTACATTGGTGGTCAGTGAATACATACCGCCTACATTGGTGGTCAGTGGAGAAATACCCCTTAGATTTGTGATCAGTGGAAAAATACCCTCTACATTAGTTGTTGGTAGAGAAATTCCAACTGCATTGGAGGTTAGTGAATAGATGCCTCCCTACATTGGAGGACAGTGGAAGAAATACCCCCCCACATTGGTGGTCCATGGGAGAAATACCTCCTGACATTGGTGGTCAGTGAAATACCCTCTACATTGGTGTTAAGTGGAAGAAATACCCTCTACATTGGTGTTAAGTGGAAAGTGGAAGAAATACCTCCTACATTGGTGGTCAGCGGAATAAATACCCTCTACATTGGTGGTCAGTGGAGAAATACCCCCTACATTGGTGATCAGTCTAAAAAACACCCCCTACATTGGTGGCCAGTGGAAAAAGTACCCTCTACATTGGTTTTCAGTGGAGAAATACCCCCTACATTGCAATGGAAGAAATACCTTCTACATTGGTTTTCAGTGGAGAAATACCCCCTACATTGGTGGTCAGTGGAAGAAAAACCCTCTCCATTGGTGGTCACTGGAGAAATATCCCCTACATTGGTGGTCAGTGGAGAAATACCCCCTACGTTGGTGATCAGTGGAAGAAATACCCTCTAAATTGGTGGTCCGTGGAAGAAATACCCTCTCCATTGGTGGTCACTAGAGAAATACCCCCTAAATTGGTGGTCAGTGGACTAAATACCATCTACATTTTTGAAAAGTGGAGACATACCCTCTACATTGGTGATCAGTTGGATAAATACCTTCTACATTGGTGATCAGTGGGAGAAAAAACCCCTACATTGGTTATCAGTGGGAGAAAAAACCCCTACATTGGTTATCAGTGGAGAAATACCCCATACATTGGTGATCAGTGGAGAAATATCCCATACATTGGTGATCAGTGGAGAAATATCCCATACATTGGTGATCAGTGGAGAAATATCCCATACATTGGTGATCAGTGGAGAAATACCACCTACATTGGTGGCCAGTGGGAGAAATACCCTCTACATTGGTATTTAGTGGACAAAGACCCCTCACATTGGTGGTCAGTGGAAAAATACCCCTTGGTATTGGTTTTCAGTAGAGAAATTCTCCCTACATTGGAGGTCATTGAATAAATGGCACCTGCATTGGGAGTCATTATTATTATTATTATTATACAGGATTTATATAGCGCCAACGGTTTGCTCAGCGCTTTACATTATAGTGGGAGACAATACAGCAACAATGCAATTCAATACAAGAGGGAATTGAGGGCCCTGCTCCTTGGAGCTTACAATCTAGGAGACATGGGAGAAATTTCATAGGTGATCCATGGAGAAATACCCCCTACATTGGTTGTCAACAGAACCCCCCCCCATTGGAGGCCAGTGAATAAATACCCCGTACATTTGAGGTCATCAAAATAAATACCCCCTACATTTGAGCTCAGTGAATAAATACCCCCCTACATTGGAGGTCAGTGCATAAATACCCCCCTACCTTGGAGGTCATTGAATAAATACCTCCCTACATTTGAGCTCAGTGAATAAATACCCCCCTACATTTGAGCTCAGTGAATAAATACCCCCTACATTGGAGGTCATTGAATAAATACCCCCCTACATTTGAGCTCAGTGAATAAACACCCCCTACATTTGAGGTCAGTGAATAAATACCCCCCTACATTGGAAGTCAGTGAATAAATACCCCCCTACATTTGAGCTCAGTGAATAAATACCCCCTACATTTGAGCTCAGTGAATAAATAGCCCCTACATTGGAGCTCAGTGAATAAATAGCCCCTACATTGGAGCTCAGTGAATAAATACCCCCCTATATTGGAGCTCAGTGAATAAATACCCCCCTACACTGGAGCTCAGTGAATAAATACCCCCCTACATTGGAGGTCAGTGCATAAATACCCCCCTACCTTGGAGGTCAGTGCATAAAACCCCCCTACATTTGAGCTCAGTGAATAAATACCCCCCTACATTGGAGCTCAGTGAATAAATACCCCCTACATTGGAGCTCAGTGAATACCCTCCTACATTGGAGCTCAGTGAATAAATACCCCCCTACATTTGAGCTCAGTGAATAAATACCCCCCTACATTGGAGCTCAATGAATAAATACCCCCCTACACTGGAGCTCAGTGAATAAATACCCCCCTACATTGGAGGTCAGTGCATAAATACCCCCCTACCTTGGAGGTCAGTGCATAAATACCCCCTACATTTGAGCTCAGTGAATAAATACCCCCCTACACTGGAGCTCAGTGAATAAATACCCCCTACTTTGGAGCTCAGTGAATAAATACCCTCCTACATTGGAGCTCAGTGAATAAATACCCTCCTACATTGGAGCTCAGTGAATAAATACCCCCCTACATTTGAGCTCAGTGAATAAATAGCCCCTACATTGGAGCTCAGTGAATAAATACCCCCCTACATGTGAGCTCAGTGAATAAATAGCCCCTACATTGGAGGTCAGTGAATATATACCCCCCTACATTTGAGCTCAATGAATAAATAGCCCCCACATTGGAGCTCAGTGAATAAATAGCCCCTACATTGGAGGTCCGTCAATAAATACCCCCCTACATTTGAGCTCAGTGAATAAATACCCCCCTACATTGGAGGTCATTGAATAAATACCCCCCTACATGTGAGCTCAGTGAATAAATAGCCCCTACATTGGAGGTCAGTGAATAAATACCCCCCTACATTTGAGCTCAGTGAATAAATAGCCACCTACATTGGAGCTCAGTGAACAAATAGCCTCTACATTGGAGGTCCGTGAATAAATACTCCCCTACATTTGAGCTCAGTGAATAAATACCCCCTACATTTGAGCTCAGTGAATAAATACCCCCCTACATTGGAGGTCAGTGAATAAATACCCCCCTACATTTGAGCTCAGTGAATAAATACCCCCCTACATGTGAGCTCAGTGAATAAATAGCCCCTACATTGGAGGTCCGTGATTAAATACCCCCCTACATGTGAGCTCAGTGAATAAATAGCCCCTACATTGGAGGTCCGTGAATAAATACCCCCCTATATTTGAGCTCAGTGAATAAATATCCCCTACATTGGAGGTCAGTGAATAAATACCCCCCTACATTTGAGCTCAGTGAATAAATACCCCCCTACATGTGAGCTCAGTGAATAAATAGCCCCTACATTGGAGGTCCGTGATTAAATACCCCCCTACATGTGAGCTCAGTGAATAAATAGCCCCTACATTGGAGGTCCGTGAATAAATACCCCCCTATATTTGAGCTCAGTGAATAAATATCCCCTACATTGGAGGTCAGTGAATAAATACCCCCCTACATGTGAGCTCAGTGAATAAAAAGCCCCTACATTGGAGGTCCGTGAATAAATACCCCCCTACATGTGAGCTCAGTGAATAAATAGCCCCTACATTGGAGGTCAGTGAATAAATACTCCCCTACATTTGAGCTCAGTGAATAAATAGCTCCTACATTGGAGGTCAGTGAATAAATACTCCCCTACATTTGAGCTCAGTGAATAAATAGCCCCTACATTTGTTGGCAGTAAAGACATTCTCAGTACATTGGAGGTCAGTGGAAAAACACCCTATAATCATTACAAGTGGGAGATCAGTGTGTCATTACTAAAAGGTCCCCTAGCAACATCTGGAAGAATCCTGTTTGAGGAAGGCAGGGATCTGAGTCAACAAAGAACAAGGAAGAATGGCAATGCCCTCCTCAAACATGGCGCCACCAGCCTTATTCTCCACCCCCATGCAGACGTCACGATACCGTAGAAGACATGTTCTCGTGATAGTCTCCAAGCTGTTTCCGGTCTCTGGTGTGAACAGTCTGCGGCCTTTTTGTATCCAGGCTCCAGACTTAAACCATGGGAGTCCCGGCCTTCTTCCGCTGGCTGAGCCGCAAATACCCGTCCATCGTCGTCCACTCGGTGGAGGAGAAGGTGAGCGCCCGGCGGCCATGTCCGTCTTGTTACTGCCGTGTGTCTCGGGGAGGGGGAGGAAGGCCCGGCTATTATCACCTGGGTCACATGGCCCTGTGTGCGCAGCGCGACTGGATTTCTTACTTACATTCAGGGAGAAGGCGGCATATAGTCCATAGAGGGGAGCCCCGTGCATAGAGCACAGCCGGCCCTGCTCTGTACTGGATCCTCCATAGAGGACGGGCTCACGTGTATATATAGGGGCTCATAGAGGAGCTATTCCACCAGACCGTTGTGTGTAATGTGAGCCGTTTGCCGTGTCTGGGATTCCTCTTGTGAGATAGCAGTGCGCTTCCTGTATGAGAGTGCGTGCCTAGGCTCTCCAGTGCGCTTCCTGTATGAGAGTGCGTGCCTAGGCTCTCCAGTGCGCTTCCTGTATGAGAGTGCGTGCCTAGGCTCTCCAGTGCGCTTCCTGTATGAGAGTGCGTGCCTAGGCTCTCCAGTGCGCTTCCTGTACAGTGCCTTGAAAAGTATTCATACCCCTTGACATTTTCCCTATTTTGTCGTATTACAACCAAAAATGTAAATGTATTTTATTGGGATTTTATGTGATAGACCAACACAACGTGTCACATAATTGTGAAGTGGAAGGAAAATGATAAATGGTTTTCAAACTTTTTTTTTTTTTTTTACAAATATCAGAAAAGTGTGGTGTGCATTTGTATTCAGCTTCCTTTACTCTGATACCTTTAATTAAATCTAGTGGAACCAATTGCCTTCACCTAATTTAGTAAATGGAGTCCACCTGCGTGTAGTTTAATTTCAGTATAAATACAGCTGTTCTGTGAAGCCCTCAGAGGTTTGAGAGAACATTAGTGAACAAACAACATCATGGAACACAGCAGACAGGTCAGGGATAAAGTTGTGGAGAAGTTTAAAGCAAGGTTAGGTGATTAAAAAAAAAAAAAGTGGGCAGCACAGTGGCTAAATGGTTAGCACTTCCGCCTGGCAGTACTAGGGTTGTTGGTTCGAATCCCAGTCACGGCACCACCTGCCTGGAGTTTGCATGTTCTCCCTGTGCCTGCGTGGGTTTCCTCCGGGTACTCCGGTTTCCTCCCACACTCCAAAGAGATGCTGGTAGGTTAATTGGATCCTGTCTAAATTGTCCCTAGTATGTGTATGTATGAATGTGAGTTAGGGACCTTAGATTGTACGCTCCTTGAGGGTTAGGGACTGATGTGAATGTACAATATATATGTGTAAAGTGCTGCGTAAATGGACGGCGCTATATAAGTACCTGAAATAAATAATAAATTAAAAAAAAATCTCCCAAGCTTTGCACATCTCACGGAGCACTGTTCAATCCATCATCTGAAAATGGAAAGAATATGGCACAACTGCAAACCTACCAAGACATGGCTGGCAACTAAACTGACAGGCCGGGCAAGGAGAGCATTAATCAAAGAAGCAGCCAAGAGGCCCATGGTAACTCTGGAGGAGCTGCAGAGATCCACAGCTCAGGTGGGAGAATCCATCCACAGGACATCTATTAGTCTTGCACTCCATAAATCTGGCCTCTATGGAAGAGTGGCAAGAAGAAAGCCATACGAAGTCCCGTTTGTGAGAAGCCATGTGGGTGTCACGGCAAACATGTGGAAGAAGGTGCTCTGGTCAGATGAGAGCAAAATTGAACTTTTTGGCCTAAAAGCAAAATGCTATGTGTGGCGGAAAACTATCACTGCACATCGCCCTGAACACACCTTCCCCACTGTGAAACACGGTGGTGGCAGCATCATGTTGTCGGGATGTTTTTCTTCAGCAGGGACGGGGAAGCTGGCCAAAGTTGATGGGAAGATGGATGCAGCCAAATACAGGGCAATCTTAGAAGAAAACCTGTTGGAGTCTGCAAAAGACTTGACTGGGGTGGAGGTTCACCTTCCAGCAGGACAATGACCCTTAACATACAGCCAGAGCTACAATGGAATGGTTTATATCAGTGGTCTCCAAACTGGCCTGGGGGCCGAATGTGGCCCTTTGCTTGCTTTTATCTGCCCCTATTCCTCCCACTGATACAAGACATTATTCTGTCAGCTGACACCAACAATGGGGCACCATTTCTCCCGTTGGCACCACCTATGGGGCACCATTTCTCCAAATGATGCAAACGATAATGCGCTATTCCTCAACCTAATACCAAATGTGTTGTTTACTCCCACTGATGCCAGGAAAATTTCCACTCCCACTGGCCAAAGTCTGGCCTCCTTGAAGTCTGATGGACAAAAAACTGACCCTTTTGTTTAGAAAGTTTGGAGACCCCTGGTTTAGATCAAAGCATATTCATGTGTTAGAATGGTCAAGTCCAGACCTAAATCTTATTGAGAATCTGTGGCAAGAGTTGAAAATTGCTGTTCAGACTTTCTCCATCCAATCTGACAGAGCTTGAGCTATTTTGCAAAGACTAGGCTCTCCAGTGCGCTTCCTGTATATGAGAGTGCGTGCCTAGGCTCTCCAGTGCGCTTCCTGTATATGAGAGTGCGTGCCCAGGCTCTCCAGTGCACTTCCTGTATATGAGAGTGCGTGCCCAGGCTCTCCAGTGCGCTTCCTGTATATGAGAGTGCGTGCCCAGGCTCTCCAGTGCGCTTCCTGTATATGAGAGTGCGTGCCCAGGCTCTCCAGTGCGCTTCCTGTATATGAGTATGTGCCAAGGCTTCAGTGCCTCCTAGCTCTGTCTGCGGTGTGAGTTAAGGGACCTTTTCACATTGCTGTTGTGCAGTTTTCCCGCAGCACAGTGTACCTGTGGTCTTTGCGCGGGTTACTTGTACTTTGCTTTAGACGTCTAATCTGCCCTACAGTTTAAGTGTGTTTTTTGAAAGTGCACTTTCAGAAGATGCACCAAATCTGCCTCATCTAATAGATGTCTAGGGAAGAGCATGGCCTAACCTGCATGAAAACCTCAGGGGTTACACAGAGCTTAAATAAATCCTTCTACATCAGTTGTATCTCTCTATCGACTGTCTTCTCTACATCTGGTAAAAGTGCTGAATTTATAGAGCTTGTTTAAGAGTTCAGAAAAAAGGCGTCTGAGAGCTGTAATTACATTCTGCAGAGCTCAGTGAGGAGAACTCTGAGAGCTGATTGGAGGAACGTTTTCCTTTAAACGTTTTTTGTTTAGCGGAAAAAAAACAGTGGTGATGTCAGGGATCCCCTCGATCCCCGCCGCGATGGTCCCGGCGCAGGCGCAGTATGCCGCCCTGTGCAGGGACGCGGGCTCTAGGTCCGGGCCGGCCGCGGCGCGTGAGTTCGCACATGCGCAATAGGAGCCGCGGCCGCCCGCTGGGCACCAATGGCAGCGCAGGGCGCGATATTTAAACGGCCCTGAGCTGTCATTCAGTGCCTTCTGGGCTTGTCCTTGCCCTGTATCCTGTATCTGAACCTGAACCTGTAAGTTGCTGACCCGGATTGTACCTGACCACTGCTGAATTCTCCTGCCCAGACCCTTGCTTTGCCTGGCCTCTCTTCCGTATGTCCCCTATTGGATTTGACCTACTGTTGATGACCTGGCGTGTGACCCGACTAATCTCTGCCCGCTGCCTTGTACCGTGCTGTCCTCCCCGTTACCGACCCGGCTTGCCTGACTCTGCACTTGCTCATCCATCCATCCATCCATTCCTCTCAGCGGGGTTCCCAGACCTCCTCATATCAGGCTCTCTCCCGTGGGAGCCCCTGGCGACCACCCCTACCACTGACGGGTGCCCTCAGTAAGCACGACCTGGTCCCGGGGTACTCCAAGTCCATCCCCACCATCAGGGGCTCTGGTGAACAAGTACTCTGGGACTTAGACTCCGTGCGCTGGGGACGCCTGATTAGTGGAGTGCTAGTGGTGTCGCCAGGCGGTCCCTTACAGGTGATTACCACAAAAAAGATCTATTTGTGTAAAAAAAAATTATATAAATGTAATTTGTGTGCAGTGTTGCATGACGAACAGTTGTCAGTTGTTGTTCAAAGTGCTTAGGAAGGCCCATTAAAATTATTAGACTGCCCTAAAACGCATGTATGCTCAGACACACCACCTGGTGTGAATAAGGCTTTAAGCTAAACCCCAGGTATGGGATATTTTATAAATGATTCTGTTGGTTCAGCTTGGACCCATGTAACTATGTACACGGCTCAATAAAAAAAATGAAAGGAAGATTTTGAAAACGCATCAGATCTGAATGGGGAAAATATCACTGGATAATATGTTAGGACCGTAAGGATGCCCCATGATTTGATTTTCGGGGGGGGTCTTTGAATTTTGTCACCTGTAGATTGATTTTTCATTTCCATCAAAGTGAAAAAATTATGCAGCAGGCTAGTCTATTTTGCTGAAATTTTCATTGCAGCAACTCAAAATGGTACTCAGTAGTTTGTATGGCCCCCATGTGCTTGTATGCATGCCTGACGACATTGGGGCATGCTCCTAATGAGACAGCGAATGGTGTCCTGGGGTATTTCCTCTAAGATCTGGACCAGGGCATCACTGAGCTCCTGGACAGTCTGAGGTGCAACCTGGAGAGGTTGGATGGACCGAAAGATGATATCCCAGAGGTGTTCTATTGGGTTTAGGTCAGGCGAGCGTGGGGGGTCTTCGGTGGTATCAATTCCTTCATCTTCCATGAACTGTCTGCATACTCTCGCCACATGAGGCCGGGCATTGTCGTGCACCAGTGTAGGGTCTGACAGTGGGTCCATCCCGATACCTAATGGCAGTCAGGGTGCCAGTGTCTAGCCTGTAGAGGTCTGTGCGTCCTTCCATGGATATGCCACCCCAGACCATCACTGACCCACCACCAAAACAGTCGTGCTGAACACTCTTACAGGCAGCATAATGTTCTCCACGGCTTCTCCAGACCCTTTCATGTCTGTCACGTGCTCAGGGTGAACCTGCTCTCATCTGTGAAAAGTGTAGGGAGCCAGTGGTGGACCTGCCAATTCTGGTGTTCAGTGGTAAATGCCAGTTGAGCTCTATGGTGCCAGGCAGTGAGTACAGGGCACACTCGAGGACGTCGGGCCCTCAGGCCACCTTCATGAAGTCTGATTCTGTTTGGTCAGACATTCACACCAGTGGCCTGCTGGAGGTCATTTTGTAGGGCTCTGGCAGTGCTCATCCTGTTCCTCCTTGCACAAAGGAGCAGATACCGGTCCTGCTGATGGGTTAAGGACCAGCTGAAACTGATTAACAACCCCCTCTGCTACCTAACTGAGCAGATCAATATCCCAGGAGTTTAACTAACTTGATGCTGTACTCTGATTAAAAAGTGTTCCTTCAAATTTTTTTGAGCAGTGTATATACCATACCTGGCTTATCTCCATGGAAGCTGGAAATCACTGAAGTGCTCTCCACGTGCTTCTGGGTCCAGTGCTCAGCGGCTGGCCTGATGCATTCTGAACACAGGAGGGTGGCCACTCATTAGAGACACCATTCAGAGAATATCTGGCATTTTCTGAATGAATTGGAAGAGCTCTCTAATTGGAGGCAGTGGAGTGTGTGATGTCATTGTTCCACCTCTCCTTGTTCAATCAGAATGCTTTGGATTTTTCTGAATGGCGCCAATTCAGAGTGTCCAACCTCCTGTGTACTGTGTGCAGGAAAGTAGCTGCTCAGCACAGGACCTGGAAGCAAGAGGAGATCACTGGAGTAGCGATGGCTAGTATTCTATAATACAGGATTTATTTAGCACCAACAGTTTTGCTCAGTTTTAAAATATAAAGGGAGACAATACAGCAATGATACAGTTCAGTACAAGAGGGTTAGGAGGTAGTGATTTTCCAGTTTTCAGGGGCATCAGCCAGGTATGGTATATCCATAGTTCAGGGGGGTGGAAATTTTTGAACAAAACTACTTGTCCAGAGACTAAATCGGTGCCTCAGTCTACTTGTCCCTCATGACAATCTACTTGTCCTGATATTCTAACCAAAACCATATTTAAATCTGCTTTAAGTAATGTCTGGGGCTTTTATAAACATAAGGGGCTTTATGGCGACTTAAATGTTTAATATTCGTATATCACTACACCCGGGGGACTAGCAGGCAGGGGAGAGACCTTGCAGTGTAATGAGCACTGATTGGGTGCTCGGCAGGAAAGGGGCGTTTCAGGCTTATTCTTTATCCCTCTCGCTGCCAGAGCCATTTTTGCATTTGTTTGCACAAGTTTAAAAATCATTTAAGGCCTGAAGATTACACAAAACTCAAACATGATATATTTTTGAAATCTGAGACCCTAGAAAAAAAAAAGGAGGTAGTTCCAATTTTTTATGCCACATATTATCACAAAGGTCTAGGAATAACTTAAGTTAATTTTAGGGCACAAAAAGCAATACATTATACATTTGTTTTGTAAAATCTAAAAGACGAGGTTGCATCGAGTAAATGGATATCCAACATTTCAAACCTTAAATTTGCGTGCACTTGTTGAATGTCGAACTTCAGTACCCTATATTTTTTATAGGTGATGCTTTTCAAGCCCCTTTATAGGTCATCAGTTTAGTGTTACGCAGGGGATCTGGTGCTAGATTTAGTGCTCTTTTCCGTTTGTACATGCGTACATATGTGGGGGGCCTTGAAAAAAATTGGGGGGAGGGGGGGTGTTATATACTTGGGTGTAACTTTAAATTAAAAACTTATATCACATACAGTTGTGTTCTAAAGTTTACATACCCTGGCAGAAATTGTAAAATTTTTGGCAATGATATTGAAATTTGACTGATCATGCCATAAAATGCTCTTTTATTGAAAGATAATGATCATATGAAGTCATTTATTATCAAATAGTCAATTTGACTATTGGCTGTCCAGGGATCTGGTGCTTCTCTATCCAGAGGAGACAGCCTAAAACGGGAAGTTTGTTACTGGCTGGATCACCAGATGAAAATAAAGGGATAAAAAAACAAATGCAACCCTACACTTGAAGAAGAAATTTGGAAAAATGGTTCAGAGGAGATGTTGGCCTGTCATTATTTAAAGGTCTGTATGGCTGCTGTGTTACAGGGTATAACATTTTTCTATGGCTGATATTTGAAATGGAGATCTATGTCAGTTATCTGATCTTGTCTGCTGTTTGCACCACTGTGGAGACTCCTACCTAGTCTTGTCCAACCTTTGAAAAAAGTAAGTGTTTGAAAAAAAAACTAAAAATTGAGGGGTTAAAAAAAGTGCTTTCATACTTCTATGCTGCAGCATCCCTGAGATGCTGTAGCTGTTCCATGTGGGCTCTAAGCCTGAGAACTGAGTGACCACATGACTACTGATCATGATCTGTTCAGAGCAGTGACTGTCAGTCAGTACTCTTCGCTCTGCCCCTCCATCACTCACTGGAGAACGGGTGAGTGTAATTGGCTTTGGCTCTCAACAGTACACTGAGAGCTGGAGCCAGCTAATGGGAAGCTGGGTGCATTCTGATAAGTCAGGCTCCTTCCAGAGCCTGGGCTTTATCATGTTGGCAGTGGGAAATAGCCCGCAATGGCTGATCCTGGGCCACAGGATTTCAATAGTAAGTGTGCTTATGTGACCCACGAGAAGCTTTGGCCATACCTCTCTTTTAAGAAGAGTTCCAAGTATGTCGTTTTCCAGCTCAGACCAATGTAACTGTGCATATACCATACTTGATTCCATCTAGAAGCTGGAAATTGCTGTAGTAGGTATGATTTCTGTGATCTCAATAACTGCAATGCAGCAGCCTGACTCAAGAAATGGGAAAACGCAAGACTTCACCCCCATCGACATGGGCACCATTCAGAGATCTCTTTGCATTTCTTTAATAAATGCAAAGCATTCTATGATTGGGGGGTGGTGGAGATGGAGAGGCATGCATTAACCGTTTCCATACTGGGCACTTTTACCCCCTTCCTGCCCAGGCCATTTTTCAGGTTTCAGCGCTCTCACACTTTGACAATTGCGCGGTCATACAACATTGTACCCAAACTAAAATTTATCATTTTCTTCACACAACAACTCAAGCTTTCTTTTGGTGGTATTTAATCACCACTGGGGTTTTTATTTTTTGCTAAATTAACAATAAAAAGGCAAAAAATTTTGAAAAAACCCACATTTTTCTTTGTTATAAACGTTTGCAAATAATTGTTCTTAAATATAGGCCAAAATGTATTCTACTACATGTCTTTGGTGAAAATAACCCAAATTAGGATGTATTTTCTAGTTTGTAGGCAAGTTAGAGTTCACAAACTATGGTATAGATCTGAATATTGATCAATCCTGAAATACTGACAGCCAATCTAATTTCTTGAGGTCCAAGAATGTCAGAACAGTACAGATATCCCCCAAATGACCTCTTTTTGCAGAGTAGACAGTCCGACGTACTTCATAAGAGGCATGGCAAGTTTTTTGAAGTTTTTTTTTTTTGTTGTTTTTTTTGTCATTTTTTGGAAAATGAAAAAATTAAAAATATTTTCACAATTTTTTTTTTTTTTCTTACATACCGTCACCAGTGCAGTACAGCATCATCATATAACTGGCATGGCGGTGATCAGGGACACTGACTGGTGACAGTATGGGGGGGAAAAAAATAAAAAAAATTTAATTTTTTTACTACATTTTTTGTGCTTAGCTGTGATTTGGCCGCAGCTCATCACATGACACAGCTGGGCTGTGATTAGCCCAGCTTGTGCATGTGATCGCTGTGACCAATCACAGCTACACACACTAGTATACAATGGATGGCATGAATTAAGCCATCTATTTTATACAACTGTCATGTGACCTGTGATTGGTCACATGGTATAGGCAACGGGGCCGGTACTCAGATCTGTCATCGGCCGCTTCCGAGGTACATGGCTGGTGACAGATTGCGCGGCTCTGCAGGCGCATAAACTGCGCATGCCTGGGAGGATGTCATATGGCGTCCACCCGGAACGCTAATGGATTTTGCACGCCGCCATTTGGCCATTGGCTGGGCGGCTAATGGTTAAATGTCCCCCTACCTTGTCCAGTTGAAGAATGCCACAGAGATTCGAACTTCTAGAGGAATCCCACGGATATGGCATATACATAGTTATCCTGGTCCAAGCTGGTACAATGCGACTATAATAAAACTATCTATATCTGGAATTACATAGTTAGTCTGGATGAAAAAAGACAAAAGTCCATCTAGTTCAACCAAAAAGGTTATAATCCTATACCCACAGTTGATCCAAAGAGAGGCAAAAAACCCAGCAAATCATGTTCCAATTTGCTCCTGCAGGGGAAAAAAATTCTTCCTGATCCCCTGAGAGGCAATCTATTTCCTGAATCAACTTTACCTATAAATGTTAGTTTCCAGTTATATTCTGTGTATCCAAGAAGGAATCCAGGCCTTTTTTAAAACAATCCACTGAGCTGGCCAGAACCAACTTTTGAGGGAGTCTATTCCACATTTATCACAGCTCTCACTGTGAAGAACCTTTCCGTAATTTGGAGATTAAATCTATTTTCCTCCAGATGTAAAGGGTGCCCCCTTGTCCTCTGTGATGACCTCAGGGTGAATAACTCTACAACGAGTTCACTATATGAACCACTGATGTATTTATACATGTTGATCATATCCCCCATTAATCTTCTCTTCTCAAGAGAGAATAAATTAATTTCTTCTAAACTTTCCTCATAGCTGAGCTCCTCCATGCCTCTTATCAGTTGGTTGCCCTTCTCTGCACTTTCTCCAGTTTCCCAATGTTCTTTTTGTGAATTTGTTGCCCAAAACTGAACTGCATATTCCAGATGAGGTATTACTAATGATTTGTACAGGGGTAATATGATATCTCTGTCTGGAGTCTATACCTCTTTTAACAAGAGATGATTTTGCTCGCTTTAGAAACCGCAGCTTGGCATTGCATGCCATTATTAAGCTTCTGATCTACCAGGACTCCTACATCCTTCACCACCATTGATTCCCCCAGTTGTACCCCCCCCCCCCCCAGTATGTATGATGCATGCATATTCTTAGCCCCCAAGTGCATGACTTTCAATTTATCAACATTAAACCTCATTTGCCACATAGTTGCCCAATTAAACAGCACAGTGAGGTCAGCTTGTAAATTGGAGATATCCTGTAAGGACGTTATTCCACTGCACAGCTTGGTGTCCTCTGCAAAGACTGAAATGGTATTTTTAATCCCAGACCCTATATAGTTTATAAATATATTAAAAAGTAAGGGTATGAACTCTGAACCTTGGGGTAGACCACTAACAACCCTAGACCAATCAGAGTATGAATCATTAACTACTACTCTCTGAATTCAGTCTTTCAGCCAGTTTTCTATCCATTTACAATCTGATTTTTCCAAGCCTGTAGACTTTATCTTTCACATGCTGTGTGTTGGGAACTGTCAAATGTTTTTGCAAAATCCAAGTATACCACGTCCACCGCCACCCCTCTGTCCAAGGTTTTGCTCACCTCATAAAAAAGAAATCAGATTTGTTTGAAAACTTCTGCCTTTCATGAATCCATGCTGTCTGTTGCTTAAAATATTTTTTTCCAGGAAGAACTCATCTATGTGGTCTTTTATTTAACTTCTATAGTTGGGTAGATACTGGGGAGTTTAACTAACAGGTCTATAATTACTTGGTAAAGATTTTGATCCCTTTTTAAATATAGGCACCGCATTGGCCTTGCGTCAATCCAGTGGTACAATGCCAGTCATTAAAGAGTACCTAAAAATGAGCAATGGCTCATGAAATGACAGAGCTCAATTCTTTAAGGACCCGTGGGTGTATGCCATCCATTCCAGGTTCTTTATTCACCATTATTCTGTCTAAATAAATATTTCTGGATCATATCAGTGGTGAGCCAATGTGGATCATCTGGAGCTGTGTCAAAACCATGCCCATTATGGACAAGAGCTCCCCCATGCTCCTTTTTGTATACACAGAGCTGAAGAAGGTATTTAATAAATTTGCCTTTTCTCTGTCCCCAGTCACCCACTCTAGGTTATCCTGCTACCTTTTTGTCCATTTTTGTTGATTTCCTTTTTACATATTCTGTTATATTCTTTGAAATGTTTAATGGCATTCCTTAATTTTTATATTTAATAAAGCTCTTTTCCTATTTATCTTTTTTTAACTTTGGCCATAAGCCACAAAGGTTTGATTTTTAGCCTTTTTAAACTTGTTGGCCATGGAAATATATTTTGCAGTGTGTTCACATAGTCTTTATGAAGTACTCCCATTTCTGTGTTCATCAATGCAAATATTCCCTCCCATTCGAAGTCTTGGACAGCAGCTCTAAGCCTTGGAAAATTAGCTCTCTTAAAGTTGAGCATTTTTATTTTTCCTGTATGTGCTTGTTGTTTACAGCTAACAATAAATGAAATCATGTTATGGTCACTGCTACCCAAATGTTTTTATATAAACAGTCATAAGCTCTGCATGGTTTGAGATTATTAGGTCCAGCAGAACATCATTCCTAGTTGGGGCCGCCATGAACTAAAATTGTCCTGTAGTAGGTTTATAAATCTTTGCCGTTTAACGGTTCCTGCAGTGCCATTACGCCAGTCAGTTTCTGGGTAGTTAAAATCCCCTATTATCACTGTCCCAGCCGTCGTAGCCCTTTCAGTCTGTGCAAGGAGCTGAGTCTCCATCTCCTCATTAACACTGGGTGGCTTCAGCCTCATCACACTCTCCAACTAGGTCCTCTTTCACAGTCGCTCTGAGGTCACTTCTCACATAGACACACCACCACCTTTCCTTTTTACCTTGTCTCTCCTTAAGAGAACATAGCCAGGGATATTAATGGCCCAGTCATGTGAAGAATGAAGCCAAGATTCACCAATACTAATTTAAATCCTAGGTCTCTTCATGCACCAAAGCTTCCAGCTCACCTCTTTTGCTTGGCAGAATTCTAGAATTGCTGAACAAACACTTTAATTCATTGACACCTTGTGCAAACGTATATTGCATTTTTATTTTGTGCAAATGGTACCAATTCCAATGGTGGTTTGTAACATGGGAACCTTCTTATCACCTGCTGTATAATCTAATTGTCCCTCTCCCTTTGATCCTAGTTTTAATGCTCCTCCAGCCATCCCATAAACCTCTCCCCCAGCACAGCAGACCCCCTTCCATTTAGTTGCAAACCATCTCCAACATATAGAAAAGTCAGCCCAGTGCTCTAGAAACCCAAATCCTTCACTCTTACACTACCCATGCATTTAGTTCTCTAATCTCCCCCTGTCTTACCTGAGTTGCGCATGGCACAGGTAATATTTCAGAGAATATCACCTTGGAGGTCCTTTCCTTCAACTTGCAGCCTAGTTCTTTAAATTGATTCTTAAGGAGCCTCCACCTTCCGTGTATTCTGTCATTGGTTTCAACATGGACCAAGACAGCTGGGTCATACTCGACCCCTCCCAGGAATTGTTCAACCGGTGCACCACATGCCGAACCCTGGCACCAGGGAGACAGCAACCCATTCGGTTGAGGCGATCCTTTTGACAAATTATTCTATCAGTGCTTCTGATTATAGAATCCCCTACTACCACCAACTGTCTAGGCTTCCCTGCACTACCCTCACCACCCCTCCCAGATGGTCTGCTCTTCCGGCTGTTAGGGATAGCAGTGACATCCAGGGCTGCTACCCCCACATCTCCACCCAACTTGGCAAATCTGTTTGGGCGCTTAAGCCCAGGGTGGCTTTTTTTTTTTTCTCTCTGTGAGTCCCTACCACTCCCTCTCACTACAGTAACCCATCTTCCTACCTGATAATCCTGATTAGCCCCTCCACATCAATCCCATTAGCTACCTGCTCAGGGAGCAGAAGACCCCTTTCAAGGTTGTCAGTTCTGCCCAGTGTTGCAACTTGCTCCTCCAAATCTCTAACACGAGCTCGAAGGGCAACCTGCTCACATCTGTCCCAGCGCTATCCATCCTGGAGCTGTTCTATTGTTGCATACATGCAGTACAGTCTGCACTACACAAAATCTTCAACCCTGCTAGCACACATTATCCCAGTTACAAAATTAATATTACTAATAGGAAAGATCAGTTATCACTTACAGGTTAGTAGACTTCTGTTATAATCTCCTGTTTTTCACTCCGGTTTAACTCTACTAAATCAAATGTCCAGCAAACAAAATACAGGCAAGCTCAGAGGGAACTCTACAGAAAGTTTTTATATAGTACCTGTAGCACCTGTGACCAGTTAACCCCTCCCATTAATCAGCAGACTGAAGAAAGGAAAGGAAAAAAAATTCTATTTAAGAAGTGACATAAAAAGTGATTTAAAAAAGTAAAAGCTGCTAGCAAGACCCCAGAGAAGAAAATAAACCTACAAGCACCAACATTCAAAAGCAAAACTGTTTTTCACTCTTCAAGTTTCCCACACTCTTTAACTTCCAGCCAGCAAAATGTGCCCGAGTTCAACCCCTTATTTATGTGCATATATACGGCCTCATGGAAGTGGATCTTCTTCCAACGATCGGGAAGTGGGAGGCCTGGTTCCCATTACCTGATCACTGTGACTGCTTCTGTGACAGCATGTAGAAACCAAATTTTTTTTTTTTTCTCTTCATGGTACAGGGTGTCGGGTACCATGTGATAGTTGTGGGCCAATCACAGCATCACAATTGTAAGCTGTCATAAATGGAAGCCAATTTTGCTCACATGTAATCTTGTGATAGCTATGATTTGTCATAGCTATTACATTATACCCTGGCCACTCACAGTGGCTCAAGCACTGTGATCCAGTGGACAACAGCAGTCACGGGAAAGCACCTCTGGTGCTGTCGCCCACCTGCAGTAAATATACTGTGGAAAGCAACTGATTAAAAAAGGAAAAAAGTAAAGCAGCTAGATCTGGGTTTGATCTAGGTTAGGGTTAAAGATTGTGGTCAGGGAGTTTTAGCCCTTTTACTGCCAGAGCAGTTTTTTGCATTTTTTTTGCACACGTTTAAAAAATTATTTTATGCCTGAAGATTACACAAACCCCCCAAACATTATATATTTTCTGAAAACAGACACCCTAGAGCAGTGATGGCGAACCTATGGCACGCGTGCCAGAGCTGGCACGCAGAGCCACCTCAGTGGGCATGCCAGGAGGAAGAGAACGCGCTCTCCTGCACACCGGGCGATCTCCGTGATCGCTGTGTCCTACGGACACAGCTGATCACGTGACGTGGTAAAAGGCCAATCACAGCGGCCTTTTACCACGTGATCAGCCGTGTCCAATGACACGCTGATCACCGGGAAATGCAAATGCCGGTTCTCGGCTGCACTTTCCTCACGCTGTCAGATCGTGAGGAAAGTACTGCCGAAAACCGGCAGTTGTCAGAGCAGGGAACGGCACCGATCGTCAGGGTCACTGATCATCAGTGCCCTGATGATCGGTGCCCAGCAGTGCCACACAGAAGTTCCGCCCACCTGTGCCCAGCAGTGCGCCCACCTGTGCCCAGCAGTGCACCCACCTGTGCCGCCCACCTGTGCCCAGTAGTGCCACCCACCTGTGCCCACCAGTGCCACCCACCAGTGCCCATCAGTGCAGCCCAGCAGTGCTGCCAGTCAGTGCCACCAGTCAGTGCCCAGCGGTTGTGCCAGTCAGTGCCCAGCAGTGATGTCAGTCAGTGCCACCTATCAGTGTTGTCTATCAGTACCCATTATCAGTGTCGCCTATCACTGCCACCTATCTGTGACACCTCATTAGTGCTGCCCATCAGTGCCACCCATCAATGATGCCCAGCAGTGCCGCCGGTCAGTGCCGTCTGTCAGTGCCTCCAGTTGGTGCTATCAGTCAGTGCCGCTTATCAGTGCCCATCATTTCCTGCATATCAGTGCATCATCAGTGCCTCCTCATCAATGCTCACCAGTGCCGCCTCATCAGTGCTACCTATCTGTGCCGCCTCATCAATGCCCATCAGTGCTGCCTATCAGTGCAGCCTCACCAACGCACATCAAAAAAGAAATATTACCTGTTTGCTAAATTTTAGAATAGAAGCAAAGGAAACCTTTTATGTTTTTAATTTTTTGCTCTTTTTTCATTTATAGTGCAAAAAATAAAACACCCAGTGGTGATTAAATACCACCAAAAAAAGCTCTATTTGTGTGAAAAAATGATAAAAATTGCATATGGTTACAGTGTTGCATGACCGCACAATTGTCATTAAGTGCAACAGCACTGAAAGCTGAAAATTGTCCTTGGCAGGAAGGGGGTAGAAGTGCCCGGTAGGCAAGTGATTAATTCCAGTGTTGGCACTTTGAAATAAAAAAGTTGGTTTTGTGTTGCAGTTTGGGCACTCGGGCTCAAAAAGGTTCGCCATCACTGCCCTAGAGAATAACATAGTGGTAGGTCCAAACTATTGTCACATATTACTGCAAAAGGTCTAGGAAACACAATTTCAGTAAAAGACACAAGTGAATTTTAGGGTAAACAAACGGAATAAATTACCCACATTTTTGGTAAAATACAAAAGATGAGGTTGCACTGAGTAAATAGAAACCCAACAAACTAAACCTTAAATTTGTGTACATCTACGAAATGGCAACAAACTTCAGTACCCTATATTTTCCATAGGCTTCAAAAGCTCCTATAAGTCATCCGTTTAGTGTTACTGAAGAGGTCTTGTGCTAAAATGATTCACTCCAGCATATGGGGAGGCTCAAAATTTTCTGGGTGGGGACGTTATGTGCTTGGGTGCAAGGTGGTTGTTTTTGTTTTTTTTTGTTTTGTTTTTTTTCTCATGCTGACCGATGTTACAGGTAGCATATCGGTCTCCACGGCTTATCCAGACCCTTTCACGTCTGTCTCATGTGCTCAGGGTGAACTTGCTCTCATCTGTGAAAAGCACAGGCTGCCAGTGGTGGACCTACCAATTCTGGTGTTCAGTGGCAAATGGCAATCCAGCTCTATTGTGCCAGGCAGTGAGCACAGGGCCCAATAGAGGATGTCTGGCCCTCAGCCCACCTTCATGATGTCTGTTCCTGATTGTTTTGTCAGAGACATTCACACCAGTGGCCTGCTGGAGGTCATTTTGTAGGGCTCTGGCAGTGCTCATCCTGTTCTTCGCACAAAGGAGCAGATACCGGTCCTGCTGATGGGTTAAGGACCTTCTACGGCCCTGTCCAGCTTTCCTAGAGTAACGTCCTGTCTCCTGGAATCTCCTCCATGCTCTTGAGACTGTGCTCGGAGACGCAGCAAACTTTCTGGCGATGGCATGTATTGATGTGCTATCCTGGAGAAGTTGGACTGCCTGTGCAACCTCTACGGTCCAGGTATCGCCTCATTCTACCAGTAGTGTCACTGACTTTAGTCAAATGCAAAACAGTCAGAAAAGATAAGTAGGGAAAAAATTGTGAGTGGCCTCTACCTGTAAAACCATTCCTGTTTTGGGGGTCATCTCATTGTTGCCAGTCTAGTGCACCTGTTCTTAATTACAGCTGAAACTGATTATCCACCCCCTCTGCTACTTAACTGAGCAGATCAATATCCCAGGAGTTTAATTGACTTGATGCTATACTCTGATTTAAAAATATTGAGTTTCCATTGATGAAAAAAAAAACGGGAGATATCCATGACCTTTTACCACCAGATGAAAGCCCAGTTTTCCCAGAAAAACAAATGTATAATTCACTTGGATACACCAAGTAGTTGTGTTCCTAAAACTGTACACAAAATTGCATAACTATGTTCAGGTGTTAGAATTTGTGTTGGTTTTGAAGGGGTTAAGGATTGGTACGTTGCAGTATATAAAATTGTTTGTTTTTGAGCTTCATACTACTCCAGCTTTTAGTGTAATTTTTGTTTTTCTCTACAGCCTTAGTTTTACTACTTACTTGTAATGAAGAGTGTCCCACATTGTACAGACAGGGTGAACCTGTAGAAATCTTTGCTGGGATACAGGTTGTGTTCTTGTTGCTGAACTTCCAGCACTGTGATGGTTCAGGTCTTCTGGGCTGGACAGCAGTGAAGATGGTCGGACTAGGACCTGCCCCTTCCTCCCTCCTACTTCTTTGACAAAAACCTGTGCATTGTTTACATTGACTGTAACATGGCTGTGAATGGGTGGGAGAGTATCCTTTGATTTTTCGGACTGTCTCCCATTCAGAGATCGTTACAGGCAGTAGAAATGATGAAAGGCCAGGAGGGGCTGACCCCCTATAGACCACCTTCACTGCAGTTCAGCCCAGAGACCCTAAGCTAGCCATTAACCACTGCAGTGCTGAAAGTTTAGCAACAGGAAGAGGACCTGCATCCCTGCATGGAAGATTTCTGGTGGATCCTGTAGCCTGCACAACATGGGACATAATTAGGTCAATAAAACTGAAGAGAGAAGAAAATCTTGTCTAAACTTCAACTTTAAAGTAGTACTGGATGCTTATAAACTTCTAACATCCTTGCATTCGAGGGATATAATGAAACATTGCTCAGATCATTCTTCTGTTTGTTCAGTGCTAAGATTTGCATAGTATGGTGTTCACCACCGTGGCTCTGGGTCTAACAGACACTTCCCTGAACTTCCAGATAGGGGAGTGCACCCCCTGTGTACTTTACATGCACTGTTCAGAAGGGTTAGCGAAGGGAGGAGGTGGGAGAAGGCTTTCTGCCCTAGGCTTCAGGGCTATGTGCAGGTGTGGACGTAAGCAACACGGAGTGAGCACACAGTGGTGGCTCCATTGGGGCCACCTAAAAAACGGAATCTGAAAGGAGTGGATTTTGACAGAGGGACAGCAAAGAAACTGCATGCTTTGAAAGAAATAGACCTCAAATGTGGTAATTGCTGAGGTCTCCAGCGTTATGTGCTTTTTGACATCTGAGTGTTTAATAACACTTTAAACAGAAGAAATCAATGGGGAAGTAGAAATGAAATTTTTCTTTCCGAGAGAGTTCTTCTACATTTTAAATGTGCTTGCATTTATGTGCATTTTGACTTCTTAAGAGCTCAAACAGTTGATTAGAGCCTTTCAGTGCCTAGGCCATAGCGTGTACGGCCACATGTTTGATCAGCAGTGTACAGGAAGCCTGTATAAATCAATGACTGGCCAGACACTCTTCACATATAATCACACATGGAGAGATTTACCTATGGAGATGTGCCCCTGAATATGAACTGTCTTCATACAGGGCCTCATCTGTTCCTAACCAACAGTAATTGCTGCTGTGAGATTATGTGAGACTAGCCTCAGACGGTGTCAGCCTGTCAGATTTGTACAGGCTTCCTGTCCACAAATGATCAGACACTTGGCCAAACCTGCCGCAGTAATGTACTGATCTGGCAGCGTATGGCCCTAATCAGCCATGTGCATAAACCTGTAGTGTATTTAATCTGCACCTGGTCACAAAGAATTCTGTGTGCTCTAAATGCATCTAAACTGTATACACCTAAATGCAGGTGGATGCTCAGTTTATATTTAAAATTTGTTATTTGCATTTTTAAATGTCCTATAATTGCATATAAATGCATGTACAGTTGCAAGAAAAAGTATGTGAACCCCTTGGGATTACGTGGAGTTTTGCATGAATTGGGCATGAATTGGGCATAAAATGTGCTCTGAACGTCATCTAAGTCACAACAATAGAAGAACACAGTCTGCTGAACATAATACTACACAAACATTAGATGTTGCCATGGTTTAATTGCACATAACATGTAAACATTCACAGTGCAGGGAGGAAAAAGTAGGTTAATTGACTCCTTTGTAAAATTGACCCTAGTTTTATATTCTACTGAGCACTCTCAAGATGGCTACCTTACCGTCTGCCCTAAGATCAGATTTAGCACTTTGAGCCCCAGAGAGAGAGGTGCTATATAACTACAATATGTAACTATAGACCCAGGAACCGGTTGGAAAATTTTTCTTTACCTCTTTTGACTTTGTTCCCAGAGGAACACTCTAAAATTTTTAGGTTTTTTTTCCTTGCTTGCTTTTTCAGTCACAATGATCACCAAAATAAAGGGGTGAATGCAGACACAATAAAAAAAAAAAAAAAAAATTAACTTGGGGTCTACTCAATCCCCACTCTATCCAAAATTCTGTGACTGAGCTCAGTGATGTGCGAACTTGGTGCTCTATTTCAAATTGCAGTGTTTTTGGTTTGATTACATTATTGAATTAAATGTATTTTTTTTTTTTATTATATTATAATTTATGATTTAGTTTTTCAAACTTTTATTATACCCAGGATGTTTACTAGACTGTTTGGACAGATTTAAGTGAGTTATTCCTAAGAATTACAGGCCTACAATATAAAACCACAAATTTCCATGCAAAACAATGTACCGCTTTGCCATTCAAAACTATTGACATAATTAGACTACAGGGAGGTTAAAGGATAAGTTCACCTTTGGAACATGTTACATGTTCCCCATAGCCTCAGCCGCACCTGCCGCCCACCCTCCCCCGACAGGTAGTACGGGGAAACTTCTCCCTGTACTATCAGATTTGAAAATAGCATGGCGTGTGGGGCTCCACCCACAACCACATCACTCATTCAGAGTTCTGTGAATGAGTGCCTACAAGTCCCAACAGCCTTAGCAGTTGTCGGCTTGTAGTTTTTCAATTAACTACCATGGCACCGTGGTAGTTCATTCAAGCTTCCTGTCAGAATATTTGCTTGTCCATGCATCTCGTACGGCAAGCAGATATTCGGACAGGTCTGCAGGAGACCAGCATGGCATCAGCGATCTACTGATCACTGATGCAATGCTTTCCAGGCTCCTTTTGGACAAAAATAATAAATGCACATTTTTTTTACCTGCAGAAAAAGTGCATTTATTATTTTTGTCCAAAAGGTGAACTTATCTTTTAAAGCAGAGCTCCACCCAAAAGGGGAAGTTCCGCTTCAGGGTTTGTCCCCCATTCCCTGTTAAGGATTGGCACCTTTGGGGATAGGGGGAAGGGGGTACCCGAATTTGACAGGTACCCACTACTACTTATACTGCGATCACCTAGGATTGCATGGCATCACCCTCGTCCCACATGAGCCTGGGCCACATGCTACACACTCTGGTGCCACATGGCCGCGGGTGTGACACCCCTGATGTAGTGCAAGGGCCTACCTGATTGGATACAGACTGACTGAATGGATAGATACTGTAAGTGGGTCCTCCTGTTGCATAGTATTGGCAAATCTAAAGGAAATTGTACAGAATCAGATTGTATGGCCACCAAAACTTTTTTTTCCCCGTATTGGATAGAGCAGTGAGGGCTTAGGTCACCTGTTGGGTTTTTATTGTAGTCTCTGCCACATTAGGGAGATTCAACCTCTCTGTCCTGTTTACCATGGTCATCAAAAGTGAAAGTAAAAAAAAATCCTGAATTTTAGGTTGTCCCCAAAACAGGAATATAGGGGAAATCTTCCAGTGAGGACTTTAGTTCTAGTGGCCCTGGGGACAACTAGGTGTTGTGTCACTTTGGAAGGATTTCCTGTTTTGGATAAGGGACAGAAAGTGAAGGGAAATCTCTCCAATGGGACACAAAAGGCAAACGTAATGGATAATATGCAATACGTAGGCTACGTGCTTTGGGGGGGGGGGGGTCAGTAAAAAAAAGTGGTTGAGCTGTGTTTTTTACCACCTCTAACTGCTCCCCCTTAAGCTTTGATATGCAGTACACTGGGTCGTTTAGATGCCGTGGTTGCGATCCTTCACACCCATGCAAACGCATCGTAATTGCTGTTTGTCAGCAAAAATTTAGGTTAAAACCGTCAGTGAGGAGGCATCACATCACCTCTTTACTGCCTGTGAATTTCCTCTGAACCACCGATCAGGCTTCAAAGGAGACTTAGATTTAGACGCACGTCCAAATCTACCCTTACAGTGGTTAGAAATGTGTTTTTTGTTTTTTTTTTTTTTGTTTGTTTAGTGCTACTTTAAATGGACTCGGATGTCAAAATTACCAGGAAGAATCTGTAGTCAGTTGTTGCTGGTTTTTTTTTGTTTTTTTTTTGTCTTTCAATACATTAAAAAATACCAACATTGGTGAATAACTGAAAATGTGTAATTTTTTTCAGCCTAAAGAATGCAATGGCATCAAGATTCCAGTGGATACAAGTAAACCTAATCCTAATGATGTGGAATTTGACAACTTGTACTTGGATATGAATGGCATCATTCATCCTTGTACCCATCCTGAAGATAAGTAAGTATTTAAATTTTCTTACAGCTGGAAAGAATTTTTACAGTAATAAAAAAGTTAAACATAACTTCTTTGAAATTTCAGACCAGCACCTAAAAACGAGGATGAGATGATGGTTGCCATTTTCGAGTATATTGACAGATTATTTAACATTGTGAGACCAAGAAGGTTGCTGTACATGGCCATTGATGGTGTGGTAAGTGCCTGATGTAATGGAGTATGTTTTATTTCAGGGTTTCTAATAATTGCTATGTTGGCAAATCTGATTTTCATACTAGATAGAGACATTCTTATTGAGGCAGGTATTGGCCAAGTCATATGCCACTGTGTCTGCACAGCCTAACTGTGTGTGTAATGCAAAAGGTCAGCCTGAAAACAGGGCATAATGAATTACTACTTATGTACACCATTTCAGATCCAACATTGGAAATCACTTGGCAGGTCAGTAAAAGGAGCATCTAGTATAACCTTTTGGCAGCTGTCTGAATAAAAACATGAATTTTGTTGAATAAACAGATGTTTGTATCACTGTGCTTTTGAAAGTCACATTAGTAACTTGGTTATCCTTACCTAAAGGCTACGGTCATTTTTGAAATAATAAATGCACATGTTTTGCAGGTAAAAAAGTTATTTTTTTTTCTCCTTGCCTACAGCTTTCTACACATACATGTGTACGGGTTTTCTGTTTGAAAACTGTAGGAAGTGTCAAAGTACTAGAGCACTCACCAACACCCTTGCAGTTCATGCCATTCAGTGCTTTAGTAGTCCAGTCTGCTGTGGTGGAAAACTAGACTTGAAGTTCATTCAGATTCCTGTGAATGAATGACTTGTCTGTGTGGGTGGAACCCCGAACAGCCAAGCTGTTTTTAAATTGTGACAGCGGGTGCAGGATGAACAGCTCCCACCCACTGTCTGGGGTGGGGGAAGAATCAAGGGCTGTTGCTGAATGTGCTGTTGCATGTTACACCCTAAATACAGGTGTGATTTGTAACATGCTCCAAAGGGTGAACTTAGCCTTTTAAAGAGATACATTACTGACAAACCTAGGAATTGCACATAAGTTATACTTGAAATTCCTCCTAATAGGCAGTCTGGATATTAATCTTGCTTTTTACACTGTAGGCACCTAGGGCTAAAATGAATCAACAGCGTTCAAGACGTTTTAGGGCATCCAAGGAGGGGGTGGAACTGACTGAGGAAAAAAATCGAATACGTGAGGAAGTTCTGTCCAAAGGTACGCAAATGGCCAATATAAATGTTTTGCTTCTTGTGATTTTCATTTTGTGCCTTTCAATGATCCTATTGATACAGAATAGGTTCCTGATGTAGGACATCAAGCAAACGTCATATTCCTATATCCCTCACATATATGCCCTATCTTATTGCTTTTGCTGCAGCGTATTTTGTGTGCACATTTTAAGCTTTTCCACTGAAAACATGGTAAAGGTACTAACCCAGTGGGATCTGGTGACTGAAGCTCTGCATCCATAATCATCTTTCTCTTCCAATGATCTCATTAGAGCCTTTAGTTCTCACTTCTTGATAAAATGCTAAATAAACAGCTCTATGAACTTGAAGAGACAAAGCAAGTGTTTGGGGTCAAGCAGTGGAATCTACCTTAACTACTTTGGTTGCTTGGCACCTTTTATTCCTTGTTCCTAACAGGTTTGCTATGGGACTAACCGCTGTCAGCTGGGCAAAGTGTCACATGCGCACTTTTGCTTCTTCCCACTATTCAGTGTTGAAGCATCTCCCCATTGCTACTCCTGCTTGGGGAAAAAAGCCATGTGGAACATCGTACTTTTATCCATTCCTGCTGACTGCCTGCAGTTGACTTTGGTCACCTCTGGCTATCCAACCCCCAGCTGCACCCTGCTATCTGGGTTTTATGAGTACCCAAGACCTTGCCTCTTATCCTGAGCCTAGAGCCTGATTCTAGACACAGGGGAGGGTGAGCAGTCTCTCAGTGCTGGGTGCTCTTGGCTTTCATTCTGCTAACGTTGTTGAAGCTTTTTTTCAGTGTGCCGCCTTACAATTCTGATGCCCGTGTCTTGGAATTATCCTCTTCTTTGTCATTCTGAGTCCTCCTTAGGTCTGTTGTGTGTAGCTGGGCCCTTTCAGCTCTCAGCTGGTGTTTTTGACATGATCATGCAAGATTTTATGACTGAAATTACCCAGTCATTTACTACTGATTGCAGAGGCCACAAGTGCGCACCCTAACCCTCTTCTACAGATTCTACTTTGGAGTTGCCTGCTGTCTTGGCAGCTTCTGAGCCATTGGCTGCAGAGACGGAGTTGCAACAGTCCTTGAATGATTAGCTTTCCCTGAAGAGTCAGTGCACTGCTATTATTCCCACATTAAAGAAGGCTGTTTTTATCAGTTTTTCAATGCAGTGTGTACCATTCTGAAACTGGAAGATGAACCTGTTACTTCCACCAGTGCTGATTCAAGTCTTGGCTCATTAAACACTCCTAGGGCATGGTGACTCTCATATTTAAGCCTTGTATCAGCTTAGTGTGGAAACGGTGCAGAAGTGGTCTCTTCTGACTATGGTTTCAGTATTGTCCTGACTTGGTAAGGGGACATGTCTGTCTTTAACCAGTGAACACTGGGCGTACTCCACAGTACACAGGACATGTATAGTGTTCTGTCCCACTGTCATTCCCCCTCACACTACCCTGCAATTTCTGTTAAAATTACAGAGGGGTAGATGTTACTGTAAAAAAAAAAAAAAAATGGCCCAGTGTTTATAAACACTGTTCAGATAGTGAGACAGAAAATAACATTAAGTGCAGTGCAAGTTGAAGCTCTGTTTTTACAAAGTAGCTGTGCAGTGTTTCAGATCAGGTTTGCATCGGGATCAGGTCAGGATTTTATCCTGTTCAACTGAATGACAGAAGCGTTCCCATAGAAGTCAATGGGCCTGAATGTGCACTGGTTGGAGAACTGACAGGACTCCTTTTTGTTTCCCCCCCCCCCCCCCCCCCCCCTAAATTCGCACTGAATCTGCACTGGACATATGTGAACAGGCACAATAGAAAGCAATGTTCTTTCACATGTCATGCAAATTGGATGCTGTTCAAAATGCATCCAGTTCGCATATGTGTGAACTTGCCCTAATACCTTTTTGTATCTAATCTGTTTCATCATCAGCTTAAAGGGATGAGCTTGTATCTGCATAAGATTTCAGTTAAAGCAACATGACAATTAAAAAATGTGTGTAATTTTCTTTTTAATTCCTGTTTTCCTTTTTAAACCTATTGTATGCATTTAAAAAAAAACCAAAACCTTTTAGTAAGCTTTTATTAACAATTCTTTGTATCTACAGTAATACTTTTTTTTTTTTTTTTTTTTAACTGGGACTGATCAAACTAGAAAGTGCATTTTCCAGTTTTGCTAAATTTTTGTCTTTAGTAGGATTGCCCAAAAAAATTGCAAAACCGTGTCATGAAAAGAGAGCTTTCTTTTGTCCTAAGGAAAGAAGAAAAAAAAAAATCAATAGGCCCATAGCAAAAATCGACAAATTGCTCTGGTCCATAAGGGGGTGTGCAGATGTGAGAGCTGAAGTGATTAAGGACCTAACAGATGAATACTTGGAAGCCCTTTCTAGAGCTATGTTTTGTTTTTTGTTTTATTTTTTCTTCTTGTCAGCCCTGCACTTCATCTGAGTCTGGCTGTGACCTTACTTTCTCAGATCATCTGACTGGTCACAATCGCCTACTAGATCAAACTGCAACTGCGTTTCGTCTTTTTTTTTCTCTTATGTTTCTCTTGTCTGGTGCTGGACTGGGAAACCCCAGTGTAAAACATGTTTTGATCCACATAGCCTTCAAGGGGCAGCAGCTCCTTGACTGCATCAAGTATGCTGCTTAGTGGCAAGAGCACCCATCTTCCTCAGACTTCAGTCTTCTTCCTCTTTATAAGAAATGTCTTTTGTTTCTCCCCCACCCCAAGCTTAGCTGCCCATCCACCTGTAAGTCACTTCGCTCAAAGTCTGGCAAATCCTCTGACCTCCTATCCTGTGCAAAGCTTTGTGCTCCCTTTTTTTGGCAAAGTGGGGATTTGTTAGTTTATGGAAGCTTGGACAGCTTGCATCTCAGACGCTTGGGTTTAAGTGTTTGCTCCCTGCCCCCCTTTCTTGGCTTTTCACCACCAACCTTCTTGTATCACTACACATTTACAGATGGTAGTCTGATAATGGCCTCTATTGAGGAAGTTTGCTCGGTTTCACTACAGACTTCTCCAGTGCAAGATTCTGTTGGAACAAGTTTCTGCTCTCTGGACAGAATAAAAGACCAAATTGTCCATCACAATAGAGCAGGTTGATCCTGGCCTAGCGGCTCAGGAATCCGGCTCTGGAGTTGGGGATGACCTTCCTCCTTGTCTTTCAAGGATTCTCATGACTGATGCCACACTGTTGGACAAGGCAGAGGTCCTGAGCACCCTGTCGGTGCAGGAAACTTTGTTTAAGTATTGACTCTTGTTCAATACATTGGAACTTTAGGCATAGATAATTGGCAGGAAAACTTGCTTATCTGGCAGTGCCAGATAAGCAAGGCAGGGCCTTTACTCCCAGAGGTATTCAGAACATGTTTTGCAGGTGGCGGACACAGGATTGTACACCATCTAGCCTCCAGCTTCAACAAATTAGACCGGTTATCTCCAGGTGCAGGGTTCCTCTGACTGAAGCTAGTGGATACTCTGGTGGTTCCATGGGATCAGTACACTCTGATTTTATGCCTTTCTCCCCTGAAATGTCTTCCTCATCTGCTTTGCAGGATTGAGCTGGAGGGAATTTCAGTGATCCTCATTGCTCCACATTCTCCCAAGTGGATGTGGTACACCAACCTTTGTAAAACTCATGGCAGATTCTCTGTGGGCTCTGCCTGATTGTCAAGATCGTCTATCTCAAAGACAGACTTGCCATCCTTCTTTACAGTCAGTGGTTATAATGGCATGGATGTTGTTTTTCTACAATTCCAAACCCTACTCCTTGCAAGGTCTTTCTTTGGTCTTGGATGGCAAATTTCGATTGGTTTGTGTCTTGGGGCTTTTACCCCAACAGTTTGTCATAAATTCTCTTCTTCCTCAAACTGGGGACATAATTTTTGGATCTGAGCACTATTAGGTGTCAGGTGTCTGCCTCTAATTTGTTGATTAAGACCTTTTCATAGCTCAACCAAGGCCCTCTATTTCCCTACGGCTCTGCAGGATCTGAATCTGACTCTTTGCGCTTCAAAGTTTGCTGTTTGAGTTTATTAGATACATTCCTCTTTTACTCACTCACAAGGTGATGCTTCTTGCAGAGGCAAGGTGCCCTTTCTGGGTTTGCAGAGGGACAAAGGTGGAACTGAGACCCAGGACTTCCTTCTTGCTTAAGGTTGCTGCTAGTATACGGGTCCTATGGAGAGCAGCTACCCTGCTGCTTGGTGAACATAGAAAGTTGCTCGGTTGGCAGGAGCACCATTCAGAGAACACAGTTTCATTTTCGTCTACAACACTTCTCTTTTAAATGTGATTTTATTTTTTATTTTTTTTTTGCTTCCCTAAAATAAATGTACTGAACTACTGCCCTGGAAGAATATGCTTATTAGGAAATACAATGCTGTGAAAAATTATTTGCCCCCTTCCTGTTGTGTGGGTTTTATTTTTTTTGCATTTGTCACCCTTAAATTCAGATTATCAAGCATATTTTAATATTACACAAAGATAACCCGAGTAAATACAAAATGCAGTTTTTAAATGATGGTTTATTTATTAAGGGGAAAAAGCTGTCCAAACCTGCTTGGTCCTATGTGAAAAAGTAATTGCCCCTCTTTCTAAATCATAAATTAACTGTGATTTTTAACCATACTTGTTTTGTAAAGCGGAGTTAAATTTCACTTGCCACACCCAGGCCTGATTGCCAAACCTGTTGAATCAAGAAATCACTTAAACAAAAGCTGTCTTACAAAGTGAAGCACGCTAAAATATATCTCAAAGCAACACATCATGCTGCAATCTAAAGATATTCAAGAACAGATGAGAAACCACATAATTGACCTGTATCAGTCTGGAGAGGATTACAAAGCCATTTCTAAAGCTTTGGCACTCCAGCGAACCACGGTGAGAGCCATTTTACACAAATGGAGAAAACTTGAACAGTGTTGGACCTCCCCAGGAGAGGCTGCCTACCAAAATTACTCCCAAGAACACAACTCATCCAGGAGATCCTAAAAGAACCCAGAACAACATCTAAAGGGTGCACTCACTTGCCTTCGTTAAGGTCCGTGTTCAAGAGTCAACAATAAGAGACTGGGCAAAAATGGCATCCATGGGAGAGTTTCAAAGTGAAAGCCACTGCTGAGCAAAAAACATCTTGATTATCCCCAAGACTTTTGGTCAAATATTCTGTGGGCTAATGAGACCAAAGTTATACTTTTTGGAAGGTGTGCATTCCATTACATTTGGGATAAAATGAACACAGCATTTCATGAAAAGAACATCGTACCGACAGTCAAACATGGTGGTGGTAGTGTGATAGTCTGGGGCTGCTTTGCAGCTTCAGGACCTGGACAACTTGCCATAGTTGATGGAGCCATGAATTCTGCCATCTACCACAAAAGCCTAAAGGAGAATGTACGGCCATCAGTTCGTGATATCAAGCGCACTTGGGTTATGCAGGACAATGATCCAAAACACACCAGCAAGTCCACCTCATACAAGCTTTAACCAGTGCTCTGCTGGACACTGATAGAAGTCACAATTCTGCTCTAACTGCTGATGAGATGGCATAATTAGTAGGAGAGGATAATTACATTTCCATTCTGTGTGTACTATGGGAGACTAGATATAGTGATTGCAGGGTCCTGGGTTTAGTAACACTTTAAACAGGCCGTTTATGCTCAAAAACCTTCCAGTGTGGCTGAATTAACACAATTCTGCAAAGAAGCCAGTTATCACAAATGCTTAATTGCAGGTGTTGCCACCGCCAAGGGTGGCGCAACTAGTTATTAGGTCCCTTTTTCACATAGGGCCAGGCAAGTTTGGACAGCTTTTTTTCCTTTTAATAAAAGAAATCATTTCAAAACTGCATTTTGTATTTACTCGGGTTATTTTTGTGTAATATTAAAATTTTTGTTGATCTGAAACATTTTAAGTGTGACAAATATGCAAACAAAAAAAATCCGGAAGGGGGCAAATACTTTATCACAGTGCTGTAACTTGGCTTCATATTTATTTTGGGTTAGTAACTCAAAAGTGTTGAGGACAAATTCTACAATGAAAGGCATCTAGCATTTGCAGAATCAGCAATGATATTTTGACAGGAGTTGGTGGCCTTCTGAAAATTTAGAGCTGCCTGGCAGTCGGAGGGTGGTCTGGTGGCTTCTGCATAATCTAAGTCACTGATCTCCAACTAGAATACGGATCTGGAGTTCTGACTTAACATGATCTATATTTGTAATGGGATAGAGACTTAAAATATTGAATTCAGTCGGGCAATTTACATTTTTTGTGAAATAGGTTACTAATGGCAGTTCTCATGCTTTTCAGTACAGAACTCCTTCAGACATGAACTGCATTTCTCAGATGTTTGTGTCAACCTTGAACATGTTTTATACTTTTGCCAGAAATACTTATTTTAACACTCGGTTTTGTTTTTTAACCAGGCGGTTTTTTGCCTCCTGATGAGATAAAGGAGCGATTTGATAGCAACTGTATTACACCTGTAAGTAACACGCATAGGTTTAAGATTGTTCAGCTGCTTCTCAAGGCACTAAATCTCAGTTTTAAAAATGATCTACGAAATTGATTGTGTTGTATGTATGTGTGTGTAGATAGATAGAGATATATATTTATATTCTCTGATACTTGAATGTTCAGAATCCTACCTGAAATATGGTGCATGGGCAGCTCCAACACTGTGGCTCTCCCTCATTCCTCAAAGGGCAAGTGTACTTTCAAAGTCTGTTTGCTCCACCTGACCTGCCCCACAAAACAATGCTAAAGGTGGGTACATGGATTGAAGTTTGGTAAGTTCAGCAGGGAACGGGCAAATTTCAATCTGTGTAGCCCAGCCCATTTGATTGGCTTCTGTTGAATGAACTTGCTGGAAAAGCTTCCAACAGCGACTTGCAGCCAGTCGGCTGCAGTGGTGATTAGTATATTTTGACAGCTGAGAGTCTCTGCTGTGCAAATACAATGTACTAGCAGTGGGATTCCTGCATCCACCAAACTTGTGTGGATCGAGGAATGTTTTTGGGGTTTTATTTATTTTTAACTTTTTTTGACTGGCTGAATGGAAGAAAACACAAGCCATGTTTACCCAGCTTTATCGCACTTAAAGCCATTGCCCACCGTATTGTGTACATTTCTGCTGGCCTGGATTTTTTTCCTATGGTTTTCATGTGCGCAATAGAATGCCATAGACTTCTGTGGGGTCATCCTTTGTGCGTGTAGGTGTTGGGGCCAGGGGGGGTTAGGGCTGCTGCTTAAAAATCACCGGGTCACATACAGCCTACTTGACAGGGCCCCCCACCCCTGAAATATCAAGACAATATTTTCACTAAAAATACACTAAAATCATTATTAGTGGGCACAAACCTAACCTAACTAAATTCTGTGGGTAAATGAGGTTTTCGGTCTTGTTTTCTTTGTTTTTAAGTAGCTATTGCTGTGTGCAGGCAGCCTATGTTGTTCTGTGGGGACACAGCAGCTATACATACACAGCCACAGGTTCTAATTTGACGTGTGTGTGTGGGGCCCCAAATACACACTGACTGTGTATATTTGGGCCACTCACCATCACCTGTACACTTATCAAATTAGGACCTGTGGCTGTGTTCATACAGTGCTGCATCCTCTTGGAGTAACAGACAGCTCCAGTTGCACAAATAAACCCGTGTGCATGAGCCCTTACTTTTTTAAAAACATTTTTACTTTAACACTGTCAGGGGGAGGTGGTGCTTAGGTGAAATATCGGGTCTAAACAGACCACTGACATCTCACTTTTGAGACCGAGAGAAATTTAAGGACACAGGTTCTTCAGTTCTTTCTCTGCAGCCTCCGCTGCACTGCAGATGAATGAAAAGGAGACAGGCACCTGTTCATAATAAAAAAAAAAAAAAAAAAATTAAATGGCAGCAAAGCCCCAAAAGACGGCCAATATATAGCACTCACTCCAATAGAAAAAATCTCAGCTATGTAAAGAAAAAATCTCCCAAGTACTATAGTAATCGGCAGTGCTGAGGGGTGACTCAAACAATAAAAAAGCAGCAAATAGACCATGAATTGAAACATAAAACAGAGGAATGGGTAGCCCATTTGCTAAACATTGAAACTAGCACTAGAAGGTATCCAAAGGAATGGAGGGAAGGAGAGACCACGCAAGCTTATAGTGCTGAGTAAGGCCCCTTTCACATGGGTGGACCACTCGGACCATTCACTGCCCTCTATGCAGCAGCAGATGTAAATGGACATGTGTTCGTTTACATCTGCCTGCAGACAGGTGGGGGATCTGTTCCCCATCTGTCTATCGGATTGGAGGAGAAGTCGGATGTAAATGGACAGGTGGTCCATTTTACATCTTACTGCCCATAGAGGAGAGTGGGCTGTGTCTGCATCCACTCTGCATAAACGGAGTAGACACAGACTTGTCGTCTGCCTGCTCAGTGGGGATCAGCGGACAGATCCCCCGTGAGCAGGCAAATCCACTGGAGGTGTGTGAAAGGGGTCTAAAAGGTTAAAAAGCTTTATTAAAACTCCAGTTGTTCTACTCATACAAAAAGCATAAGCAGAGCACTGCAGTGAGGCTGGAGACTCTGTACTGGGGGTCCAAACCTAGACTCCAGGAGGGGGAGAGGATTGGTGGACAGCCTCTAGATTGCTGTCATAGACTCGGGTGGAACATGAAATGACCGCTGGGATCCTCCACTCTGACCCGACTGGCGCTCAAGCTAATGTCACCATAGGAGTCTGCACACAGGACTTTCTTCAGTTGTGGGCAGAGGATCCCCGTGGCTGTTTCATGTTCCGGCCAGCTGAGTGTATGACAGTGATCCACCGATCCTCTCCCCCTCTTGTAGTCTAGGTTTGGACCCCCAGCATGGACTCATCTGACTCCTTATGTCCTGGTATGTCCTCTTCGCGGCAGGGTGCCTGGGCACACAGGGAGAGCACGGGGAATCAATCACATGTGGGCAACAGGACAGCAAGGATGATCGGTGAGGAGGGGGAAGACTTATCATTGTATGCTTATACATCTACTGAGTAGTGCCTTAATAAATACTATCTTTACTGTATTAATTACACTTACGTTAATGTTTATCTCTGTCGTGAACCCTTTTAAATGTTTAGTAACACTGTTTTCCCATTGGTAGGGAACAGAGTTTATGGACAACCTGGCAAAATGCCTTCGCTATTATGTTGCAGATCGTCTTAACAATGACCCTGGTTGGAAAAACATTACGGTAAGTTTTTTTTGTTTTAGTTTATTTCTGGAGGGCCAGTTCTCTGTAATTTTAGATAGTATTATATCTTTTGTGTTTTTAGAGCAAAGGTTTTTTTTGGAGGTTTTTTTAAGAGCTTTGTTAGAACAGTGTCAATCACTTGGGGAGGGGGGGGGTTTCTTTTGTTTGCTTTGGATTAGTACAAAACTGATATCTTAATTGTACAATAAACCACACAGATTGGATATTCACTGGGTCATAGACTTCAAGTGACTGGACACTGGCAAAGTTTGGAACCAGTTCACCAATTTGCCCCATTTTCTGTAGAATCTCATACCTAAAGAAGAGATGTGAGCTGTCTTGTATCTCTGTTGTGAACGGTCTCCTGTAAAGCCAGCTTCGCATATATGCGTTATGGTAACACGTGCTTTACAGAAACTCGTGTACAGTGCTTTGCAGTTCTGTTTATTTTGCATGACACACCAAGTCACGTTGCAGTAGACCAAAATGCACGGTAGTGCACTACCGTGTGTTGTGTTAGCAAATATAGTGCAGATGTGTGTTTTAGGTCTGTGGTGGTGCATTTGGAGCCCATTCAAATGAATAAATTGCCTTAATGGAACACCCATTTAATGCACAACATAATGCATGTTAATCCCTCATATCAGACTGCACAAGTGTGAATGGGCCCTGAATACACAAGGAATGATGTAGCATGCCTACCCTCTCCCCAATTTTCCCACAATTGCAACATTTTAAGTTTTTATTGGGCCAATCTGCTGTACAAAATCATGTGCTTTCAGATAGATGTTCCTAAACCTGATATTATACATGTTAGGGAGTTTTAAATACTCATCAGATTCCCACTAAAAATACAGGGGTAACATATCTTTAAGCACATTTAGGCCTCACACACAGTGCGTTTGCTCAGCTCTTCAGAAAGCCTTTTCTTCTGACAGGAGAAAGGAAGCGTTTATATAAAAAAAAAAAGTGCTTAAAGCCACATTTTGCAAGCGTGTTTAGATGCGTGAAGCATTTCGGTGTTCATTCTATTGGCCAGAATATTCATTTATTCTGGCTATTGAATGAATGCTCAAGTGCTAAACACACTTGGTGTTTAGGCGTATTGGGCGTTTTTTGTATCGAAGCACTCCTCTCCTGAACTCCTCTCCTGATGTTGTGGTTTGGGTTTTTTTTGTTTGGTTGTTTTTGTTTTTTTTTTTCCCCCTAAATGCTCCTGTCTCTAATCGCCTGTAAAAGCGTTTGTGTGCATGGACACACAGGCTAACGTGGAGGTGCGTTTTAGAGGCAGAAAAACTTCTAACACCCTTTAAAAGCAGGTTTTTGATGTCCAGTGTGCATGAGGCCTTGTTTTTGGCTTCCCAGGATCCATTCAGTTAGAAATAACTGCAGTTATACACACTCTGCTGTCTCCTGGATACTTTCTGTCTGGGGAAAAATGTAATTCTGAATGAGTGGCAAGAGGCTATCTTGGCGCAGAGACTCTGAGAGCACAGTTCAGTCTGTCTGCAGAAGATTCATGGTGATGTTATTAAAAGTTTAGCATAATGGCACGGTTTCCTGGATAGCATTATTATTGCTCTGTAAATGTAAAGAATGTGTTGTTGCCTTCACTTTCTCTATACTCCTTTCTTTGTAGGTCATTTTATCGGATGCTAGTGCACCAGGCGAAGGGGAGCACAAAATTATGGATTACATCAGAAGACAGAGAGGTATGAAGCACTGCACATTGGAGTGAATATTCCCCATGGTGTTTTCCATGATAACAGTTTCTCTTTCTCTTCTGCGAACAGCACAGCCTCATCACGACCCAAACACTCATCACTGCTTATGCGGAGCTGACGGTAAGCACTAAATTGTGACTTTCTGCATAATGTGGAGATTAAACTAATTCCATTGTGCGGTTTATGCTTGTTTTTATTAATTACAGCATTCTGTGCAGTTAATAGGTCAGCTTCAGAAAATGACATGATCAAGCTATTCCTAAATCTCAGCCCAACACAACACCAGCCCTGAATAAATGACAGTGTTTTGACAAAAATTTTTACCAACCGCAAACTTCTTAATTTGCATCTTGTAGCTGTTTTGTTGAATTGTGTGGTATGAGGTTAAGCCTTTTAGAAATGTCTGATTAAAACTGGAAGTCTGTTACAAAATGTGAGGTTTTTGTTTTCTATACATCTAGGTATAGTTTAGTGTGTGATGATGATTTTTTTTTTTCCCCCCCCCCCTGAGAATCAGCTTTGCCAGGAATAACTGTAAAGTACACTTTTGTAGTAATCATATGAATAGGTTGATCCTGTGACATCATCTGTACAAATTCCTGGTTGTGCCCTAATGGACTTATAGCTTCCCTTTTTTATGATTTTGTTTTTTGTTTTTTTCAATCAGCTGATCTAATAATGCTTGGGCTAGCTACCCATGAAGTGAACTTTACGATCATAAGAGAAGAATTTAAGCCTGATAAAAAAAGACCCTGTCCATTGTGCTCACAAATTGGACATGAACTGAAGGAGTGTCAGGGATTGCCTCGTGAGAAGAAAGGCGAGGTAAGACTTGAAATCGATCTTTGAAACCGATATTAAAGGCAATTTTTTTTTCTTAGTAAACATGTCATGCTTACCTGCTCTGTGCAGTGGTTTTGCACAGAGCAGCCATGATTCTCCTCTTCTCTGGTCTCCTGCTGGCGCTCCCAGCCCCTCCCTTTCTCCATACCAAGTGGCTTGTTCTGGGGGCACCACAGCACTGCTTAGCCCCATAGAATGCATGAAGGTGATAAACCTCAAGCTTTTACAGGCACTTTAAATTTACTCTCAACTTTCATCTCCTTTTGTTTACATGAGTAAGCCCAATATTTGTAATTATACCTAAATTCCACTCAAACTAAACAGTCCAAATACATATATTAAAGCTGTTGTACATGCCAAAAGGTTTTGTTTCTGACCATCTGTCACGAGATGTACATGGCCCGTTCACACTTCAAAGCCAGGTGGATTTTGTCACTTTCAGTTGAATACAGTGGTGTCCTCTCGCCACTCTCAGTCTTCTGATTGGAGAGTGCAAGAGCAACACTAGACTGGTGACCTGATCTGTATCTCCTCACTCTCTCCTATTGGTGTGTTCTTGTCAACACACTGGCATACACTACACCTCTTTTGGCTCTTGGTCCTTTCCCAAGCTGAATGATGCTGTTTTGGGGTTTATAACATTCTAATGCCAAGTCACATTGAGACTTGGGCCAGTTGCATAAAAAATATACAGTGGATATAAAAAGTCTACACACCCCTGTTAAAATGTCAGGTTTCTGTGATGTAAAAAAAATGAGACCACGATAAATAATTTTCAGAACTTTTTCCACCTTTTTAATGTTGCCTATAAACTGTACAACTCCATTAAACAACAAACTGAAATTTTTTAGGTGGAGGGAAGTAAAAATAACAAACTAAAATAATATGGTTACATAAGTGTGCACACCCTTAAACTAATACTTTGTTGAAGCACCTTTTTGATTTGATTCCAGCACTCAGTCTTTTTGGATAGGAGTCTATCAACATGGCACATGCTTGACTTGGCAATATTTTCCCACTCTTCCTTGCAAAAACACTCCAAATCTGTCAGATTGCGAGGGCATCTCCTGTGCACAGACCTCTTCTGATCAAAGGAATGAAAATCTGTGGGGTGATTTGGATGCAAGCTTTGGGTCGTTGTCATGCTGAAAGATGAACTTCCTCTTCATGTTCAGCTTTCTAGCAGAAGCCTGAAGGTTTTGTGCCAATATATTGACTGGTATTTGGAACTGTTCATAATTCCCTCTACCTTGACTAAGGCCCCAGTTCCATCTGAAGAAAAACAACCCCAAACATGATGCTGCCACCACCATGCTTCACTGTGGGTATGGTGTTCTTTTGGTGATGTGCAGTGTTGTTTTTGCGCCAAACATATCTTTTGGAATTATGGCCAAAACGTTCAACCTTGGTTTCATCAGAGCATAACACATTTTTTTAGCCGGGCTTGGATGGTTTTTCTTTGTAGAAAAAGGCTTCCGTCTTGCCACTACCCCATAGCCCAGACATCTGAAGAATACGGGAGATTGTTGTCACATGTACTTGCCAGATATTCCTGCAGCTCCTTTAATATTTCTGTAGGCCTCTTGGCAGCCTGCCAGACCAGTTTTCTTCTCATCTTATCAATTTTGGAGGGACATCCAGTTTTTGGTAATGTCACTGTTGCGCCATATTTTTTCCACTTGACTGTCTTCACTGTGTTCCATGGTATATCTAATGCCTTGGAAATTCTTTTAGACCCTTCTCCTGACTGATCCCTTTTAACAATGAGATCCCTCTGATGCTTTGGAAGCTCTTGGACCATGGCTTTTGCTGTAGGATGCAACTAAGAAAATGTCAGGAAAGACCTTCTAGAATAGCTGGAATTTGGGGTTAATCAGAGGCACTTTAAATGATGGCAGGTGTGTGCTGACTCCTATTTAACACAGTAGAGGCCACTTCAGAGACTGCTCCATACCAACGAAAGGCTTGGGCAAGCCCTAAATGTGTGCATCAAGGTACTAGCTAGGCCATAACCTCGTAAGTACAGGTGGGACGTCCCCAGAAACATGACACTCGGCCTAGAAGGGGTATAATACCAGCGTGTTAGTACTTTGAGGGCCGTTTCCTGAACAGAAAGAGAAATGGAGCTCTTACGTATACTATTCACCATGGAGTCCCAATCCTCTTCAGAAAAAGTGACACCACTATCCGCCTCCCATTTCTGTCTATATAAGGGGGGTGAAGAATAGATAGTTACCGAGAAAAGACGATACAAATCAGAAATAAGACCCCTGCCCCTAGGAGAGTCACGCTAGTACGTTCGAAAAAAGTAATCCGGGACGAAGGTGTCAAATCAAAATGTGTATAAAAAAGTCTAATTTGCATATAACGATAGTATTCCCGGAGTGGGATATCAAAAAGTGTGCCTAGCATCTCAAAAGTGTTATAAGACCCTCCTCTTTGAAAATTCGATAATCTGATAAAGAAATGATCATACCACCAACGAAACGCCTGTGGAGACGAGAATGCTATAGTGAACCTCGGATCTTCAAAAAAATGATGAACCCGGTGGGACAGAAGATATGATTTCATTTTATAACCGGACCAAAGCATCAGTGAGTGGGCAGCAATAGAATTATGGGACAACAACATGCGAGGGGGAATTTTTGTCCATAAAATACCCGGTAAATAGAACAGACGTATAGATTGAGATTCAAATCTGGTCCAAGGGATTTGGGAGTTAATGGTCGCCCATTGCGATAGTTGTGTTAAGCTGGCCTACAGATAATAGAGCCAGAAATTGGGAAGACCAAGACCTCCCACCCTTTGTGATTGGTAAAGGATTCATTAAGTGAAACGAGGACGTTTGTTACGCCAAATAAAATTATTAATCAGAAACTGACATTTTAACAGGGATTTGTAGACTTTTTTTATCCACTGTACATATTTTGTATTTTATGTGTATAGTTCAGCTTTAGGGTAGTTTCCATGATGGTTCCAGTATATGGTTAGGAATAACAAGATTTTTTAAGGGGGTGTTTTTTTTTGTTTTTTTTCCCCATTTACTGATGTCTTTATATTTTCCCAGCATGACGAATTTGCAGACACCATACCTGGCTCTGAGCAGGAGTTTATTTTCATTCGTCTTAATGTATTGCGTGAGGTATGTACAGTTTTAAATATATTTATTTTTAGTGCATACATGCAGTAGTTTACAGTACTTTTAATCTGTTGATCTGTTTCTTTATCAGTATCTAGAGAGAGAGCTGGCAATGGCAAGCTTGCCTTTCCCATATGACTTTGAAAGAACTATTGATGACTGGGTTTTCATGTGTTTCTTTGTTGGAAATGACTTTCTGCCTCACTTACCCTCTCTTGAGATCAGGTGCTTCTTTGTTTCTTCATTTATTTTTAGAACATTTTTAGTTTGTAGCAAGTGGCTAACCTGCTATTGTTCTGTCTCAGGGAGGGTGCTATCGACCGTCTTGTAAACATCTACAAGAATGTGGTCCACAAGACTGGGGTGAGTTTTAATTAATATATTTCTACTGAATTTCTGCACTTCAAGTGTTACTGAGAATTGCAGTGTGAAGTACCTTGACAACTTTTGGTCTTAGGGTACCTTTATGTTTTTTATAATTAGCTTAAAAAATAGGCAAGTCTTTGCTTTTTCTAAATTGCTAGAACCATCTGGAGCTCTTTTTTAAAAAAAAAATATATTTCTACTGTTAACTGTCATGGTGACAATGGTTTCACCAGACAGGACACCAGAGAAAATCTTCAACAGGGACAGATGGCAGTAAAAAGGTGACTGAGGTTCTACTTTTCTGTCTTATTTTTTTTTTTTTTTACCCATTTGTGTGCCCCCCCCCCCCCCTTTTATGTATGTATTTATCACTGAACTTTAAGTGAGGGGAAATCTCTCTGTAGGATTCTCAGATAGTATTAAAATCTTATAGGCGTTTAAAATCCTTTGCACTCCTGAACTGAAAAAAGGTGGCATGCTCAAATATATTTTACAAATATTTTTTGTAGGGTATCTACACTCAAAAACGAAAATGTATTGGATTGGACTTCAGTTTTACAGTCCACTTATCAGATATGGTGACTGCACTAGTTTCCATACAAAAAACATGTTCAACAAGTACAGCTGATATTTATTTATTTTATCTTGTGTAAACTACCAATTCTATCAGCCCCCATGTAGTGGACATGAACAATAATAGACCTATTTGAAGTCAAGAATGGTTGTCAGCCATGGCTACTTCCATAAAAACAGTAGAGGAGAGGCATTAACTATCCAAGGACAGGTAGGAAACTAATGCAACCACCACATCTAAGGACTGGTGAACTACAATATATTAATGGGAGTTCCAAGTTTCCTGGCAGTTTTTAAGTAATTTGTTTAGGCCATATTTAGTAAATACAGGGCTTCTTCTGATTTGGGCAAGGTGATCCTGACCGCATCCACCTAACTCTCCACTTATGCCTAATGGAGCCTTATATCCAGTGATGATAAAAGGATTCTCCTAAGTGGTAGAGATTCCATACAGCTGACTTCCTCTATATCTAGCAACAGTAAAGGTGACTCCAACCATACTGTTGACGGAACTCAGCGCTGCTTACTGTATGTAGCACAAGCTACTTCAGTATACTACAGTCTAGGCATCAGCAAGTCTGCTCTGGCACTTTTCTTGGTTTAGGATAACACTTTTACAGTTTCAACATTTGAAGAGATTGTTTTGATTTGTGTAACTTGGTTTAGCGTATTGTACACCATCAGCCCATATATCTGTTCACAGAACGTGGACTCTTTACCTTGATGGGGTATTTTCGGTCATTGATGTGTGTTCTAAACAAGTAATAAAAAAGGCAGTGTATTCTTAATGACTGCTGGTTTACTTGCAAAACAGTCTGGGCTATATATGTAAATATAAAAAACTAAATTTTACATTTTGAAAATAACATTTTTTTTTTTTCTTTTCTCCATTTAAATTGCAGGGCTATCTTACGGAGAGCGGGTTTGTGAACCTGGAGAGGGTGCAAATGATCATGCTAGCAGTTGGAGAGGTTGAAGACAGCATTTTCAAGAAGAGGAAGGAAGATGATGTATGGCTGAGTGTTTGTTCTCTTCCCCCCCCCCCCCCCTTGCTTAAAGGGACACCATCATAAGAGTTTAGTGGAGGCTGTCATTAGTGGACTGTGTTTTGGAAATGCTAGTTCTTTGGTTGCCGTTCAGTTGCTCTGACTTTAGTGCTTTTAGCTTTGGCACTGAGTCCTGTCCTCAACCTGATAGAACACCTTTGAGATGAATTAGAGTGGAGACTGCGAGCCTGGCCTTCTTGTCAAACATCCGTGCCTGACCTCGCAAGTGCATCTCCAAATACATGCCCCCACACACATGCACACACATTACTGTTACTGTAGGCTGTCTGGATTTGACATTTAGGGTTACCTGCGTTATAGTGAAGGAAATTGCCATCTAGGCCTCTGTTTAATCTGTTACCAAGACAGTGCACATTTAAAGCCATTTAATGGCTTTACAGTTTGGTTGAGAGCACAAGCAACTGGCATGCCTTAAATGTAACTGCTTTGAGAAATAATTAAATTGATGGGTTTAGTTCTGCTTCCAGTTCCTGTCATGGCTATTTTTACTTACAATTAGTTTTTAACCTTTTCCTTTTTTTGCATATCTGTTTTAGGAGAACTTTAAGAGGCGACAAAAGGAGAAAAGAAAGAGAATGAAGGTCAGTTTTTCATTATGCCAGCCATGAAAAATTGCTGAAAATTATTTACATGTGTATAGTAATATGGAAGATTATGATGTTTTGTTGTAGGCGGAGCAGAACCCAACTTTTATCCCAACTGGCCAGTTTGCTCCTTATGCCCTAGGTCGGGGTAACTCCTCTATCCCTCAAGCCATAAGTAATGCGAGAGAGACAGCATATGAGATGCGCAAGCAAAATATGGTATGCTATCTTTCTTCTTAATAGACATTATGTAGTTTAGAGCAGTGTTTACCTTTTCCCTTGGTAAATAGACAAGTATATTTTTACTATCCTTCCCCAACTTTTTTTTTTTTTTTTATAATAGATTGTACATACTTAAAATCCAATCTTCGCTATTACCTTCTCGGCACTGTACAGCAATGCCGACGTGATGTGGTAGCCAGGCTATGAGCGTTCATGTATTCACATACTCTTAGCAATTACCAATTTTAGTTTTAAATAATAAACCATACATTTTAAATGTGCACACATTTGGTGTGAATGAAGACTGCCTTAGGATGTGTATTAAATGAATTTGGATTGCTCATGGTAGTGCAGAGCTTAGCACTGTTGCCTTACAGCACTTGGTTGGTGATTTTGAACTATGTGTTCCCAGTTGGCATGTTTTACTGCCTCCTCTTCCTTTTTGTGTAGATGGTGGATTTTCCTTTCACAATGAGGAAAAATACAAGTTGCTTATTTGGCTTCTGTTAAACACTGATAGAATGTACTGTATGTTTGACTGGATGCACATTATACACTGTGTGCACAATTATTAGTCAAGTTGTATTTTTGAGGTTAAATGTCATTATTGAACAACTGCAATGCTCTGTCAATCCAAATATTTATAAATCTCAAACCTGAATATTTAAGAAAGTAAAAGTGAGGTTTTAGCTTTCTTAAAAGAATTTGTGTGTGCACAATTAAGCAACTATTGGTGTGCAGATTTTTTTATGCAACTAAATGGAAAAACAAACCTTTTCCCATCTCATTTGTTTATTTTCAACTGTTAATGAGAATAATAAACAACTCAAAGTTTACAAATAAACATTTCTGACAGTTCAAAATAAAAACAAGGACCAATATAGCCACTCTTTTTTTTTTTTTTTTTTTTTTTTTTTTTTTTTATTTTAATAACGATCATAAGCCTTCCATTCATGGAGTCTGTCCGTTTCTTGATCTGTTGATGATCAACTTTTTTTTTTTTTTGCATTAGCAACCACAGCCTCCCAGACACGGTTTTCCTTCACCGTAAATCTCCCATTTAAGAAGGACCCACGAGTTCTCAGTAGGGTTTAGGTCAGGTGAGGAAGGGGGCCATGTCATTATTCTTTCATCTTTAGGGCCTTTTACTGGCTAGCCACGCAGTGATGTACTTCAGTGCATGCGTTGGAGCTTTGTCCTGCATAAATATCATGGTCTTCTTGAAAGACTTTTTTTTTTTTTTCCCTGTACCACTGCTTGAAGTATCTTCTAAAAATTGGGAGTTGATTTTGAGTCCATCTTCAACCCAAAAAGGTCCATCTAGCTCATCTTTAATAATACCAGCCCATACCAGTACCCCACCTCCACCTTGTTGGCTTTCGAGGTGGAGCTCTGTGCCTGTTACTGATCCAGCCATGGACCTATCCATCTCATCCAAGAGTCACTTATCTCATCTGTCCATAAAGCCTTGTTAAAAATCTGTATTCCGATATTGCTTGACCCAGTGTTGACATTCAACTTGTGTGTTCAGAGGTGGTCGGGTTTCAGCCCTCCTTACCTTGGCCATGTGTCTAAGCACTGAACACCTTGTATTTCTGGGCACTCCAGGTAGGTTGCAGTTCTGGAATATGACAGCACTGGAAGATAATGGGTTCCTGGTAGCTTCACCTTTTTGATTCTTCTCAAATTTTGGCAGTTAATTTGCGTTTTTGTTTTTTTCTCAACATGTTTCTTGTGACCCTGTTGAAAAATATTTTAGGAATTTCAAGAGTGCTATATCCCTCCAAAAGACTTTACAATTTTTGACTTTTCGGAGTCAGTTAAATCTTCTTTGGCCCATTTTGCCTGAGGAAAAGAAGCTGCTTAATTATGCACACCTTGCTATAGGACAGGGGTCTCAAAACTATAGCCCTCCAGCTGTTGAAGTACTACAAGTCCCATCATGCCTCTGGGAGTCTTGCTTGTGGCTGTCAGTCTTGCAAGGCCTCATGGGACTTGTAGTTCCTCAACACCTGGAGGGCCATAATATGAAGACCCCTGCTATAGGGTGTTGCTTTCTTTAGGCCACACCCTCCCTCACTACACAAATGCAAATCACCTGATATGCTTAAATCCAGTAAGCATTCAAGTTTATACAGCTTTGAGTTGGACAATCTGCATAAAAATGATGATTTGGTCAAAAATACTTGCCTTATAATTGTGCACACAGAGTATTGTAAACTCTGCTGGACTAGGGACTAAGTTTAGTTGTTCGTGTTTTTGTTTTAGAGCTGTATAGCCCTGTTGTCCTTAAAATAAAAGTCCACAACTTTAGGATTTTACTGACCTAATGTTTTGATTGCATGTGAAGCTCTGTACTTTGTGCGTGGTAGGGACTGATATCTCGAAGTGTGTGTGTTTTTAAGCCACCTATGTATTAATGATAGTTTACGTGGGGTCGACAAACATGGTGCTTCCCATTTCCTGTTCCCAAAAGTAGAGAATATGCCAATTGTTGGGGTGTGCTACAGTAGATGTCATCAGATGTGAATGGATGTTTAAAGGGCGGTTATGAAAGATACAAATCATCTCCTGTAAGTGCTTGTTTTTAGAGATAATGGGGAAATTAAAGTGGTTGTAAGGGCTCAGGTGTTTTTTTTTTTTTTTTTCTTCCTGCATTCTGTGCAGGTAAAAAAACCACCCGTGCGCAGCAGCCCCCAACCCCCTTCTAATACTTGCGCCCCATCCCGATTCAGCAATGTGCACAAAAGGCTTGGCTCTCGGGACTCTCCCTCTTTTGGCTGAGACAGTAGTGGGAGCCAACAGCTCCCGCTGCTGTCAGTCATAGACCGTAAGCCAGTGAGGAGAGAGGGGAGGCGGGGGCTGAGCCTCCGCTCTGTGTGAATGGGTGCAGTGTCTGCACCAAAGCCAAAATTAAATAGTGTCTGTTAGTATCCTGTGAAAGTGGTGCTAACGAAAGTGCTTGTCAATTCATAAGGATTTTTACCTTAATGTGTAGTCTGCATTAAGGTGATAAACCTTCCTTAATCCGCTCCCACCCAGCCCCCACACTGCACTCATACTTTCTCTCCTCCATTCCCACCCCTGCCCCCCCTTTCTTCTCCTAAGGAGGGGAACCTCAATTCTTGATGCAGGCTACCCTATCTCTGCACAAAATGAGTACTCCTTGATTTTATTACAATGTTTAGCGGAATATTTGGCCGCCTGTCCTACATTAATGTCTAAAAAAATTGCTGAGAACTGAGGACATTTAAGATAAACACATACTTACCTCTTTAGCTGAAAACCAAGTAATCGTTTAGTATTTTGGTTTCCTAGAGAGCTGTTTTGACATTTTAGGAAAGGTTAATCGCACCCCCTTCCTCTTTTTAGGAAACTACAAAACATGTTTTGGGCTTTGTTAACCTCTGCATGAGATTTATTTTCTTAACTCTGTATTTTTTTTATATCAATGAATCTTCCTCTTCCTTAGAACTCCAATGACAAAGAAGGCCTATCAGGAACAAAAAGAAAAGCAAATGACAGTGACAGTGAGCCCGAGCCAGAAGATAATATCAGGTGAAGCCATTTTGTATGTAGTACTTTGTTAGCAAATTGCTGAATTGGGTAGAATTGCTAATGAATGCCATTTAGCTTATGGCAGCAGCGCCTTTGGATAATTTTCTGTGATCTTTTTATCCGGCAGTAATTAATATGGAGGGTAACAATATTCAGTAAATTCCAGCGAGATGAGTAAGCTAAAGCTGTTAAATCCAAGTATCGAGATTAGTATGCATGCTGGCTCTCTTTCTTCAAGCCACTCTTCCCTTTGAGACCAGACACTGCATTGGCTAGACATTCACTGATTTTGATTTGATTATGTGATCTGAATACCAGTGTTTTCTGCAGGAATATTTAACCCTTCAACTTTTTAGTGGCTGTAAGAGTGTCACATTAACAGATTTGAATGGGGCATCTGTTTAGCATTCCAATTGCACTACTTTGATCTGTAGCATGTAAAATTGTACTTCAGAAATATAATTTGTGCAGGTGTCCCATTACTACCTAACACATGGCTTCTGTGGACATTCTGCTTATATTTGCATGGTCATTTGTGACTTTATTTCTTTTTTCCTCTCCTTTGATGGACATAAAGAGAAAAGTAAATACATGAATGCATTAGCACTCTGATGCTTTCCAAATGCTTAATGTTTGTTAGATCTGTACCATTATTGTAATTAACGCAGCAGTGGCAAAGCGTGATTGCGACTGTGTGCTGTTATGGGTTTTTGTTTTAGGATTAGTTCTGATTGGTTTTTGAGCACAGTTTTGTGTATTTGTGTCCAAGTTGTTTTTGTTTTTTTTTTTTTTTGGGGACACAGACTACTTTGTATTTGTTACATCTTCTCATTCACATAGTGTATCTTTACAAAAACATTATATCTTGCCTTTTTTAACTTTATTTACTTAATAATCCTCCCAGCTTTCACCTTCTATGTAATGTTGAGGGGAGGCTAGGTAGTTAATGTATACCATAATTAATACTGTCTATAGTGTGCTGGCAGATAACATTAACCCTTTGTTGGGCAAAGTGTACACAACTGGTAATGCTAAAGATATCAAGGCTTGGGTGGTACATAGTATGTTAATGCACTTTCCCTGCCATTTGTCCCTATAATTGCTATTTGTAATTCAGATTATCTTTCAGTCCTATGTGTAAATCTGCTCCACAGAAACAACTAGAAAAATCTTTTAAATACTTTTTATGTATTCTGTGTTGATTGGAACCCATAAATTTGACTTAAAAGGTAGATTTAAAGTGTTACTAAACCCTGGACCCTGCATTCACTATATCTTGTCTCCCACAGTACACACAACATGGAAATGCAATCAGTTTAGTAAATATAAACTGCTAAATACTTTTTCTTATCAGCAGTATATAGGAGTCTTGTGACTTCTGTCAGTGTCTGGCCGAGCATTGGTTAAAGCTTTATAGAAGTTTTCATTTTCTTCTGTCATGAGGCTGCATAACCCATGATCCTTTGTCTGGACAGTGCTGATTGGCTCTCTGCTGATCACATGCACCATCCCAAAAGAAGAAGGAAAAAAAAAACAGAACAAAACTCTAGCAATACACACTAGACATGGAATGTGCAGATGCCTCATAGGACTCTGTACTACCAGCAGATGGATTGGGGATAGTAGGGGCAGATCAGAGAAGACAGGTTTAAACAGCCTTTTTACACAATGCAGAGGATTAATCCATTACTAAACCCAGTAAAGCATGCTTGATATACTCACTGTGGAACCTAAGGGCTTAATCCTCTGCGTTGTGTAAATAGGCTGTTTGATCCTCTCTTCTCTGATCCTCCCCTTCCAGTGCCCTCCTCTTATCTCCTGATAAGGCATAACCTGTGGAGACACTGCACATGCTCAGTTTGGTGTGTATTGCTAGAGGTTTTTTTTTTTTTCTTCTTGGGAGAGTGCATGTGATCTGCACTGTCCATATGGGGGGTCAGGGGTTCTGCATCCTAATGGGGCAGAAAATACTCCTACAAGCTTCAACCAGTGCTCTGCTGAACACTGATAGAAGTCACAAGACTGCTCTAACTGGTGATGAGAAAAAGTATTTAGCAGTTTATATTTACTAAAATGCATTTCCTTGTTCTATGTACTGTGGGAGACCAGATATAATGAATGCAGGGTCCTGGGTTTTAGTAGCACTTTATCCTCTTATGCTCCACAGCGAGTAGAACAAGCATGCTTTACTGCATATATAGACTGATTTTATGGTTGTGGATTTAGTAACACTTTAATTCCATTCCAGCCAAATCCTTTTAGTTTTGGAAAGCAGTAGGAACATTTATAACGATTGCTGGGTTTGTTTTGTTTTTTTTTTGCCATTATTTGTGGGGGGTTTTTTTGTGGGTTTTTTTTTTTTTTTTTACTCCTGTGACCAGTAGGCAGGAACAGAGGGGAACACGGGTCACTGGGACACTAGTGGACAGGCAATCTCCCCCACTCTATGTAGAACAAGAGAGGTTTTTCATCTTTATTTTTATCCTAATGTCGGCTACAGTATTAGATGCCATTCTGAGCCAAGATTTGCTTGTGCAGTTGTTCCTAGCACAGTGTGTGAATGCTTTTGCCATGAAGACGAAGGGGAGCCCATATTTGTTGCGGATGCACAGAGATGTTTAATACCTGACGCCCTGGACATGTAGTTCTGGGCGTCGGGCAGGTAGTGTTTTCCTTTCTACCTTTTTAGCCCTGCTGCAGGCAAGCAGCAGGCTCTCCTGTCAGATGGAAGCATTCGGGCGGCAGCACCACCACCCAATCGCTTCCACACAGTGCCAGCCTCTTCCCCCTATGTGATGAAAACAAAGTAAAAAAAAAAAAATTTTATTTTTATTTTTTTATTGTAAAAAAATTAGATACACCCAAACACATACCATTTCCCCCCTTCCCCCCCCCCCCCAAAAAAAATTGAGGCCCCACATATAAATGTGTACAAACGTAAAAGCACATATGGGGGCGCCTACACATGCAAAGGGATAAAGGATAAGCCCTCACCCTCCCTTTCCTGAGGAGCAGCCAATTAGTGCTTATTACATTGTAAGGTCTCTCCACTCCCTGCTAGTCCCCGGGTGTGGTGCTGGAGACAGGCAGGGAGGTGAGGAGATAAACGTTTAATATTTTTAACACTGCATTGTTTAAGTTGCCATAAAGCCCCTTTTTTTGTTTTTTAAAAGCCCCAGACATTCCTAATATCACCTCTGATTTATATACAGTTTTTGTTAAAATTATTTTTTCTGGACAAGTAGATTGGGCCACTGACTTAGTCCCTGGACAAGTAGTTTTTTAAAAAATTTCCACACCCCTGGGATGCAGATTATCTTTTTCTCCTTGCTAGAAGAAAAGGTTCAAAACAAATAAAAAAAAGTAAATGTGTAAAATAAATAAAACTAAATCAGGGTTTGATTTAGGTCATGGTCATGTGTTTTTGTGGTTTTTTTTGTTTTTTTTGTTTTTTTAATGTAGAATTAAAAAAACCTCAATAGCAGGCAGACCCAACTCCCCCCTCATCCCCTAGCACCCCAGAGATAATTCACAGAAGAGTGTCTGTTCCCACTTCTGATATGCTTTATGCTAAAACTTTCATCATTGCATAAGCTCCATTGCAGAATCCATTAGAGAGGGACAGGCTCCTTTTAAAGGATTTGGTCTCTGTTGTTCAATTTGAGTGCTACTTGTTTTTCATTCTGTGTTAAACCGGTAAACTGACATGCTTGGTTTGCAGTTTAAATCAATAAAAAGTGTTTTTTTTGTTTTTTTTTTGTTTAGGACTGGACAGTATTTTAATTTCCAGACAGATAAAAATGATTGCTTATGAATCTTTACTACTTGTAGCCGGAAGATGGTACAGTGTGCTCAAAGCACAGAGACAGGGTTCTCGCCAGCAATCGACACTCGGGACTCCCACTTCGGGGTCACCTGATCGCTGTGCTAGTCTGATTTGGCTATCAGTGATCAGTCATTTTGTTTTACTTCCTCCTTTCAATGGAAAGAAACATATATCTTTCTCTCCTCGCAAACAAAATTGTGTACAAATTTAAAAAATGTAATCATACAGAAACAATAGCTAGATCAAGGTTTGATCTAGGTCAGTGCTGGGGTTAGTGTTGGGATCAAAGGTAAGAGTCAAAGGTCAGGGTCAGTATATATTTTGGGTAGGATTTAAAAAAAAAAAAAAAAAATTTAAAAAATATCAGTGTAGGTGTGTTTTAGGGTAAGCTTTTAAAAAAACAAAAACAAAAAAAAAAAACTCAAAATGGGCAACATTGTTTCTGGGCCCTACAACAACTAACATGCACATATGTGATATCGCTGAGATCATTTGTGTTGATGCGTGTGTTGTGGTTTTTGTTTTGTTTTTACTAATTTGGGCCAGTTATCCTTTTTGATTAAAAAAAAAAAAAAGATATCTGATACCATTCACCAGCAAAATAAAGCCTAATTTGTCCGGAAAAAAGCAATCTATAATCTCCTGGATACACAAAGTAGTTGCAATATTATAGACCGTTTTACGAACACATGTCAAAGTTGCAAAATTGTGTTCAGGCATTAACATTTGTTTTATCCTCGGTTACTAGGGGTTAATAAACCTGTACCATGTTTAGTACATATCCGTGTACAAAACTAAAGATCCACATCTAGATGTTCACACAAACAGTGTACGAGTGGCATACCCAAATGCAACATTTTGTCATTTTACTTGGAACTAACTTCAACCCAGTGGATACATGCTTAAGCATAAAGAGTCTTTTGCGAAACCAGGTAGAGAGAGTAGTGGCACTGCAGCCAGGGACAGAACTTGAGCATGAGTGGACTAAGTATGATGTCAGTTTACAGGAAGGAGACAAACCATTCAGCACTGACAGGGGTGCTTACAATGATCAGATTTTATTTATTCATGTAAACCTTTTATCATAAAAGTGAAAAAAATGGTTGACTGATTTATATAAAGTGTTAGCTGGTGTTTGGCTTCAATTTTATTGGCGTATTTAAGTCTGCTGCTATATTTAACACTAATCCTCGCCCCTTTCCCAGACCAGCTGTTGTCTGCTTCTGATTGCAAAAGATAAGAATATCCGATATACAAAACTGTGATCATACTCCATGTAGTTCCATATGCCAACCAGTAACAAAGATGGGTATACATACACCTTAGCTCTTCCCTGCATGTTTCGTCATACATAACTTCGTCACACACAATCCTTTACCCAATGACCTCACATATGCCAAAACGCGTAGGTAGGAGCTAGGTCCGCATATGCAAGCGGGATCTTGATTTTGTATATCTGATCTTCTTGTCTTTTTCACAATGCCAGTTTTATGCTTTTATTTCGATAAAGCAGTTTGTGCAGTTTTTACTATTGGTGGTGTCTTATGTTTTTATATTGGAAGAATCTTGGGTGATCTCTGACCTTCCAGCCTGACTTTAGTTAATGCCCTTTTAACATCTTAAGCACATCTGACCCCTCGGGTATTGAGGGTCACTGAATTCTGGTAAGCAGCCTGTATATTAATGAGCTGCACCTTGGGGTTATCTTTGTCGGTCACTGGACTCTTACTCTAGAACTTTGAAGATTTTGTTGGATGGACGACTTAATGATTTATATGTTATCACTGGAATTTAAGAGTGCAATGAAATATTTTGTTTTTGACTGAGTTTTGGTACTTGGTGTACATGTGAAATTTTAACTTTCAGGGCTCTACATTTTGCTTTGAATCTAGGAGCCAGCTATAAAAGTTAGGATATGGAGATATATATATATATATATATATATATATATATATATATATATATATATATATATATATATATATAATTTATTTTTTTTTAATTTAGCGTAGCTGTGGGTTGTCAGCGCCATACGACAATCATGGCAATACTGCACCATGTTTTAGGCGGCATTGAAAATAATGGCACCTGAACCTGCATTTTGCAATTACAGCAATTTCTGCTGTGATCACAAAATGTTGAGGTGTGAACCCTGGTTCACACGTATGTGATTCTGGGTTAGTTTTGAAACTCCGATATTTTGTGTTCCTGATATTTTGTGATATTTAGATATTTTGTGTTCCTGTTGAGGTGGTTCACACAGGTATGATCCACACACATTATACTTTGAGTGCCATTTTAAAAAGGGTCCTATGCAAGTTTGTAGCGGTTTGCTCCACACTCGCAAGTAATAGAGTAGAGCAGCATGCAGAGATAAGTGTTCACATAGGATTGCTATTGACAGGAGGTTTTGCATTGAAGTCTATGGGAGGCGTTTTTTCCCCTCTTGGAGGTCTATGGGGCGCGGGGTTTTTTTCCCTCTTGGAGGTCTATGGGGCGCAGGGTATTTTTTCCCTCTTGGAGGTCTATGGGGCGCAGGGTATTTTTTCCCTCTTGGAGGTCTATGGGGCGCAGGGTATTTTTTCCCTCTTGGAGGTCTATGGGGCGCGGGGTTTTTTTCCCTCTTGGAGGTCTATGGGGCGCGGGGTTTTTTCCCCTCTTGGAGGTCTATGGGGCGCGGGGTTTTTTCCCCTCTTGGAGGTCTATGGGGCGCGGGGTTTTTTCCCCTCTTGGAGGTCTATGGGGCGCGGGGTTTTTTCCCCTCTTGGAGGTCTATGGGGCGCGGGGTTTTTTCCCCTCTTGGAGGTCTATGGGGCGCGGGGTTTTTTCCCCTCTTGGAGGTCTATGGGGCGCGGGGTTTTTTCCCCTCTTGGAGGTCTATGGGGCGCGGGTTTTTTTTTCCCCTCTTGGAGTTCTATGGGGCGCGGGGTTTTTTTCTCTCTTGGGGGTCTATGGGGCGCGAGGTTTTTTTCTCTCTTGGAGGTCTATGGGGCGTGGTGTCGGGATGCAATTTCTAGTCACCATGGCAACCTGACACCAGGGATAAGTCGAGCCCTGCTCACTTAGAATGTTCACCCATTCACACTGTCAATGTTTAATATTTGTAGAGTTACTAATTGGTATTGTATATTTTGCACTATTCTGTATCTTATCTGTACTGGCTATATGTGTACATATTTTCATAAATGGTTAGGACTGCACATTTTATATGTGTATAACTCAGATCTGATTATGGCTGTCTAATTGTAGGGTAACCATATGACTAAGCCTTCGGGGCTGTTTACTACACCACAATAAGTAGGCTGCTGTACTGCTTGGTGGATGCTGCTGAAGACCGGCATTAGGGTTGTGCTCAACTAATTCCAGTATAATGGTGGCTAATTATCTTTCTCTGCTGGTCGGGGTAGAAGTCTCAAGTTTACCACACATTACAATCTGATAACATATCTCCTTTTTAGATCTACCAAAAACTGTGTAGAGCAAGGGTCTGCTTGATTGGTTACAGATTGAATAGTTAAGGTCCTCATTTTCAATATATTGACAAATCTAAAGTTTATTTGTACAGAAATTGCACTGTCAGATTGTAAAGTTTATGGTGAGCCGTGGTAAAGTACCAGCCTGACAAGTTGTTCAGTATGATTGTAGATTTGTAAAGCCTAGCTTTAGCAGTCTGAACTGTGCCACATGTCCCAACATTTTGGCCATCTGATGGGTATGGACTACAGCACTTTGCATGTTGCTGTGTAACTTATGAGCTGTTGGAGTTGTGCCTTTCAAATCAAAATATTTTTAAAATTTGGGATAGAGTGGGGTATTGTGTAAAGCCTTATCAAGTTTTTATTGTGGTCTGCCCCTGCTGAGGGTTTTAGCCTCGTTTTGCTTTCACACCATTGTCTCATACAGAAAGTGATGAAAAATTCCTAATATGAGTTGCTACAACAAAGAGTGGAAAGCTAACTTTTATTCTATATTCGCCTGCGTTTGCTGTTAACGGACGATACATTTGCAACCTGATTATATCAAGGTTGGGGAAAATAGGAACCTTTAAACATTTTCAATTGGGGGAAGAATTATTCCTAGTTAATATATATGAAATTATTTTGGGCAACTGCATGTAAATGATGAGCTTTTTGAGGAGTGACTTAAAAGCGGAACGTCCCCTTTTGGGTGGAACTCCGCTTTAAAGATTGGTCCCCTGCTCCCCATTAAGGATTGGCACCTTTGGGTAGCGGGAAGGGGGGTAAACGGGTACCTGAATTTGACAGGTACCCGCTCCCACTTCAGCTGCGATCACCTAGGAGCGATGATGATCGGTGCCAATCCGTCATCTGACAATTGCTGGTTATCGGTAGTACTTTCGTGAGGAAAGTGCAGCTGATAACCGGCAACTTCATTTACCGTGATGTGCTGTGTGATTGGACACAGCTGATCGTGTGGTAAAAGGCCACTGTGATTGGCCTTTTACCACATCACGGAGATCGCTGAGGGCGTGTTCTGGGAGCACGTCATGATGCCTTCCCAGGACTGGACAACCGCTCTGGAGCTGTCATTCTGCTATAGAGCGGTTGGCAAGTGGTTAATGTCCCTCTTTGGCCATAGCAGCTTCTGTACACTTGTTAACCTGTATCTCACTACATACACAAGGTGATGACTTAGAAAGCTAACTCTGCCCAGGTCTGGGTAATAATACTCAGCTACATCAGGGGAACCAGAAAACTTGGTTGTATGTAAAGAAGCTGGGAGACGTTGCAGAAGACATGCCTACATCACTTTACCCAAAAATAAGGTTAGCATTCCACTTCTAACAGTTTTCATATGTGAAAATTGGTATGTTGTGGTTTCGAAAATGTTATTTTGGCTTATTTGTCAGGATCTACCCAGATGTCTGGACTGGAACCTGGCTCAGCCTTCCAGCGATCACTGCTCCATTGAGCACTGGAGGGACTAAGCAGAGAGCTCGTGACTGTCACTGAGCACCGAGAACTTGGCAATCAGCAGTATTTGATCGCTCAGTTCTCAGTCTTAGAGCGAGCAGGAGACAGATGCAGCATCTGACTGATGCTGCATACACCTGGGTAAGTATGAATTTTAAAAAAACCCTAAACGTCTTTTAATCGGTGAGATTAACAGAATTTGCCAACTGTGTAGTGTGATCTTATTGGGTATTCGTAATTGAGAATTTAAAAGTAATGTTTAGGTACACCCTCACACTGCAAAGTTTTTGGCCTATTTTGTTCTGATCTATCTCAGAATCTCACTACATATACATGTATGTTACTCAATTTAAATGTTTATACCAAATGTTTAATTCTCCATTTATAGACTGTGGGAATCTGGTTGGAAGCAACGTTATTATAGAAACAAATTTGACGTCGATTCCGCTGACGAGAAATTTCGACGTAAAGTTGTACAGTCATACGTGGAAGGACTCTGCTGGGTATTACGTTATTACTACCAGGTATGCTATATTCTTTACTACTGTTATTTATCTCTGGTATGCACAGCATGCAGTGAGAAATATGAGCAGTAAGTTGCCAGCTTTATAACCTTCTGTTGACTTGGACCAGTGTGCTCATGTAAAGTATGATGTGTAATAGTCCCAAACAGGTCCCAAATCCTTTTGTGCTGTAGAAGCCTCATAAGGTTTCTTATACTTTCCACAAGCAAGTCTAATCCTTATTCATTTGCTCCTTGTGTGCATCTTCTTGGATCTTGCAGCTTTTTATGGGAAAACAGACGGGCTTTGGATTGTGAGCTGCATCTCTGGATTTTCACTTATCCTTTTTGGACAGTTATTAGAGAAAGGAGCCCCTGAGTAAATATCTTGTCTGCCTTTTCCAATGTCCTGGAACAACCAGCAGATATCTGTAAAGGTTTAGGGTGGGGCAACCAAAAATGGTTTGGATTTCAGTCACCACAGGAGCTGCCATGTGAGTTTCCCCTCCCACCCTTTCTAGGTTTAGAAAATAAACCTGGTTGGATAATTTAGATCCAGTGGTCAACCCAGTCTGGCCAACGAGCGCACGCAGACAGCCCCATCCTGGGCTGGGGAGGCCAGTATGTTAAACATCTTGGGGGACACATTTGACTGGGCATCTGCAGACTGTATTAGTGTTACCTTGGCTGACAATTTTCCCCATGGTGGAAACGAGGATCTGTCTTGGGGGTCTTTGCTGCATGCTCCGCTGGATCTGTAGGTAAATTCCCCCCCTTCCCTCTCCAAATGCATTGTAGGGTGGGGGTACTCCATGGGGTGATTGGTCCTGCCGGCTTCTCTTCCTTTCCTACAAGCCTAGGTACTCAGTCCCAGGGACACAAGACTCTCCTAAGGCAGGTATTTTGGCCTCTCCTGCGTTGGTACCTGGGTACTGGGGTAAAATTTGGGTTTCCCCCTTCATTATTTGGTGTGTGCCTGATTGGTTGGGGGGTAAACTGTGGTGCAGGTTTCTCAATTGCTTCAGCAAGCGATTGTTCAGGCATATGACATTCAGGGTTGGGCTCCTCACTTCCTCATTACGGAACACTCTTCCAGGGTGATTAGTGCCTCTCGGACATGCCGAAATCAGGAGTGTCTGTTTCAGGTTTGCAAGGCGACTACCTGCTTGTCTGTGCACACTTTTACTAACTTTTACATGGCTGATGTGCTTGATTTGGCTGCAAGGTTGTACACTGCTGTTTCAGGTTCCTAGTTCCCCCTTTGGGGGGGTGTCTGGGTGGTTAGCACTAGTTGCTCCAGTTTGTTTGCCCACCCCTCATTGAGATACTGCTTTGGGACATCCCTATGGTCAGGAATAAAAGAGCTGCATCCTAGAGACACCGATCGCACCTCCCCCTTTTTTTTTTTTTTTTTTTTAACCATCTCCATACCGGGCACTTTTACCTCCTTCCCTCCCAGGCCATTTTTCAGGTCTCAGCGCTCTCACACTTTGACAATTGCGCGGTCACACACTATACCCAAACTAAAATTTTATCATTTTCTTCACACAACTAGAGCTTTCTTTTGGTGGTATTTAATCACCACTGGGGTTTTTATTTTTTGCTAAATTAACAAAAGACAGAAAATTTTGAAAAAAAAAAACACGTTTTTTTCTGTTATAAGAGTTTGCAAATAAATAATTGTTCATAAATTTAGGCCAAAATGTATTCTGCTACATGTCTTTGGTGAAAATAACCCAAATTAGGATGTATTGTTTAGTCTGTAGGAAAGTTATAGAGTTCACAAACTATGGTATAGATCTGAAAATTGATCAATCCTGAAGTACTGACAGCCAATCTAATTTCTTGAGGTCCAAGAATGTCAGAACAGTACAGATATCCCCCAAATGACCACTTTTTGCAAAGTAGACAGTCCGATGTACTTCATAAGAGGCATGGCGAGTTTTTTGAAGTTTTGTATTTTTTGGAAAATGAAAAAATAAAAATTATTTTCACTTTTTTTAATTTTTTTTTTTTTTTACATACTGTCACCAGTGCAGTACAGCATCATCATATAACTGGCATGGCGGTGATCAGGGGCACTGACTGGTGACAGTATGATAATTTTTTAAATTTTTCATTTTTTATTACATTTGTTTGTTTTTTTTTAAGATTTTTTTTTTCTCATATTTCACTTGTACCAAAGTAGTACAATGTTACCATAGTAACATTGTACTACTTTGGGGAAGTGATCAGTATTTTTTTTATTTATTTTTACACAATTTGCTTATAGCAAAGAATTACTTTGCTATAAGCAAGCATTTACCTGAATGACATTGATTCATTCGGGGCTTTTTTTTTTTTTTCTTTGTGCTTCGCTGTGATTTGGCCACGGCTAATCACATGACACAGTTGGGCTGTGATTGGCCCAGCTTGTGCATGTGACCGCTGTGACCATTCACAGCTAGGCACACTAGTATACAATGGATGGCATGAATGAAGCCATCCATTGTATACAACTGTCATGTGACCTGCTGTGATTGCTCACAGCAGGTCACATGGTACCGGCAACGGGGCCGGTACTCAGATCTGTCATCGGCCGTGTCCGAGGTATGCGGCCGGTGACAGATTGCGCGGCTCTGCAGGCGCGCAAACTGCGCATGCCCGGGAGGACGCCATATGGCGTCCACCCAGAACGCTGAAGGATTTTGCCGGCCGCCGAACGGCCATTGGCCAGGCAGCTAATGGTTAACGTTACACTGCTTTGTGATTATCTGGCTTGTCTATAGCAGGGATGGTGTTTTATACCAGCTAGGACTGCCCATAGGTGGTGCTGTGGTCAGGAATAGAAGAACCTGTCAATGAACAATACGTAACCACTGGTTCTTGTGTATTTGTGGGGATAGTTGGTTCAGTCTTCTTCAGAGTCTAGACTGACTGTTTCACATGACACTGGCTTCTGACCAGGTTATCCCTGGTGGCTCAGGAATCTAACTATGGAGAAAGGTAATTACTTCCTTTTGAATCTCTTGAAAGATTCCCAGGACAGATGCCAGTGTGTTGATCTGGGGAGAAGACCTGGATACTTGTTGGGAGGGCTTGGTCATCAGTCTTGTCTGTCTATCGACATTCTGGACTTCAGGTGATTTGGTTGTCCCTGCTAGCAGGACGCACTAACTGGAAAGTACTCTGATCAGGATTCATTCAGACAATGCCACAGTATGTCAACCAGTGTTCTAGCTGCAGCAAGTGGTACAAAGCTTGCTGTCCTAGGCAGAGTTTCATGTTCCAGCCTGTTACATCGTGCCAATTGTCCACTTGCATATTAGACATGGACTATTGGCAGTCAGAATTCTCCGGCCAGAAGTGCCTAGACTTGGGGAAGCAGTCCCTACATCTGGAGGTGTTCCAGGACCTGTGTCGTAGGTGGGGGGTTGCTTAATGTGGCCCTCCAGGTTCATGTAAAGCTGGACTGCTTCAGCTATTCTACAGTATCAAAATTGAGGGTATTCCAGTGATCTTCACAGCTCTAGACTGGCCCAGGCAGATGTTGTAGTTCATCTTGATCAGAGTCAATGCAGATACTCTGTGAGCCTTTTCAGATTGTCTGGATATTTTGTCCCAAGGACTGGTTGATCCATCCTGCTTTTTGGTTGCTGGTTTTATAGACATGGCTGACGAAGCCCAGGTCTTGAGGGACAGGGAAAATTCTGAATATGTGATTCCCACCATGGTGAAAGTGAAGAGGTCCACTTCCCACAAGGTGTCATCACACATGGGAGGCATGTTTTACTTGGCGCGTGGAGAAAATCTTTCACCCGGAAGCTTCTCTGTGGGATGAATCTAGGTCTTTCTGCTACTGAGCCTAGATCAGCATTTTGCCTTGTGTACTATTAAGGGACAGATCTTGGTGCTTGTGGTCTTATTTCAGAGACCACTAAATTCCCAATTATTAATACTCTTGTACAGGGTGTCTTTTGTGGCGCTCCTATGTGCTCACCTGTAACTACTTGGGATCTAGATTTGGGTCTCTGCACTTCAAAAACCACCTTTTGGGTCTACCACAGATATTTCCTTTCCCCCTGCTTGGTCTTACACAGAGACAGCGTTGTGGGCTAGAGTCTCCTTTCTTCATAACACAGTTTTGGCCTTTCACCTTATCAAGACATCATTCTTCTGTCCCTCTGTATGGCTGCAGTTTTTTTTGTAATTAATTGAAAGACACAAGTTATATTTTAAATTTGCATTTATAAAGGGAAAGGTGTTGCAATCCATATTAACCTGATTCGTCTTGCCATTCTTCGGTGTAGAGGTTGTCAAAGAACATTGACTTCTGATTTACTATTTCTTTTCTGCAGCTTGTACACTGCTTTGTATCTAAATGTATGTGCTGCCATCAGTACTTTCTGATTTTACAGCATGATAAATAGACAGAGGTGATGTGATTTAATAAGTTTTATGGCAAGCTGTCAAAGGAGACTTCAGTGCTTGCATTAGGATATTATGGTGTTACAGTGTAACTGAAGTGATCAGCGTCTGCTAAAAATCTTTTGATAATTGAAATATCAGGTAGGAGATTAGTTACAAATATACAGCGGTACTTCTACAGCCACTTGCTAATGCTGTCATGAGAGCATAGAGTACATCCACTATGGGAAATGGTTAAAAGGCAACTATATCTAAATGAATTACATTTTTATTACTTTAGTATATGCAAATGCTGCTTGAGTAACATTCAGAAATTGGATAAAAGTACTGGGAGATTTTTTAGCCAAATATGCTTAAATCCAGTGTTTGAGGAAAAATAAATATTCTAGCACAGCTACTTGCAATCTAATAATGTTACCACCCATGCTCTATTCATTTGTACAATGCTGGCAGTCTTTGGTATCTTCAGGCACTGGGACCTAGATGCAATGTTTGTTTAGGTGCTTATAAGAGGAGAGCAAATGCTGTCATGAAAATCTTTGCTGGCCTAATGTAAAAGCATGTAATGTAGGAAGCTGCAGTATTGAAGAATGGGGGTCCTCATTCTCCCTATGCAGTGTGCGACATTGGCAGTGAACACAGTTTGTGTATATGCATTTTCTATGTGCATTTAGCTTCTTGGCTAGAATTTTACTTTAATCTTTTTGCTGTTTTTGCTGCCAGTCATTTTTGTGTGTGGTGTGTTGTTTTTTTTTTTTTTTTTTTTGTGCATACGTTAAAATAATTTAAGTCCATAAAGATTATAGCAGTTTTTTGACTTGCAGCCAAACAATTTATCTCCCAGTTTCACAGTTTACTATGTTTCAGTTATGAATGAACACAGTGAGTGATTGATAACGATCACTCGCCACGTTCGGGGGGAAAAAGAGCTTTGGTAAACATGATCTGTTTATGGCCTCCCCTCTCCATGCTGAAACAGATTCCACCTGCACCCAGAAAGCAGCTGACAGCTGGTGGGAGGGAGTGGAGAAGACTGCAGGGCTGTGGGGAGGGATGCATTCTGACAATCCATTCCTACTGTTGCTCTTCCTGCAGCTGCTGAAGGCAGACCGCTTTGGGGGTTTAGAGCGACAAGGGCATTTTAGAGGGCTTGGGGGATGACGTCATCCCCGCTTTTCCTCCACCTCATCCAATCAGGGAATGCTTTGCATTTTCTAAAATTAATACAATTCATTCTCTGAGTGGCCTAAACAAAGAGCGCCACTCTAAGTGCAGCATGTCACATTATCTACAAGTTTATTCAGTCAAATGGCAATTCACATACAGGAAAAAAGGAACGTGCTTGTCAGATACGCCAAGAGGCGGATTGGCCTCAGCTTGTGAGGCTGTATGGCATCCTGGGGATCTGCTGCTCCACTTGAATGAGGGACCGCCAAAAACCACTGTTTCCAGGAGCCAGGAAGCATTCCGGAGCTGTGGAACACCAGGTACCATGGCCGTAGTCGGTAGTGATGTCAACACTTGGAAGGATGAGGAGGGAACACATTTCGGACCCATTTGGCTTTTTTTTTTTTTTTTTTTTTTGCCTTTTCAAAGACTTTCAGGCTCTTTTTCTTTAGGCTTTGAGAAAGGAGCTGAGCGGCTCCAAAACTCATTAGCCAAGCCCCCATCCCTCCCCTGGCACTGACGTCACTCACGGCCATCGCTGCCTGGCGTTCCTCGGCTCCGGGAGGCTTGTTGCCTAGCGGAAACACAGCGGTTTTTGGCGTTCCCTCCGAGTGGAGCAGCGGATCCCTAGGACTCCATACAACTTCGAGCTGTGGCTGTCTTGACCCTTGGGTCTAACCAGCGTGTTCCTTTTTTCCTAAATGTGAGTTGCCATTTGAATAAACTTGTTAATGTGACGTGCTGCACTTAGAGTGGCACTCTGTTTTGATGCAGAGATTCCTTCACATCTCCTAGGAGCTGCATCCTGAGTGCTGACACCCCCATGATTCCTATTGCTGGGACTAACTTGGTTTTCTTTGGCTTATGGACACAGCGATTATCAATCTTTTGCGCCATCCATGCTATGTATTCCCTGAATGGAATCCATGCCGAATTGGCGACCTCCTGTGTTGAATATGCAGCAGGCCAACTGCACAGGACCTGGAAGCAAAGGCAGGTCACTAGAGTAGCAGTCTCTGCTTTACTGATTTCCAGCTATCATTAGCTGGATTATGGTATATACATGGTTACATTGATCCAAGGTGGGATCCACCCAGATGTCTGGCAGCTTGCTCACCCTTTGAGCAAGCTGCTAAGAACCTTAGCCAGCTGCTCCCACCCCCTCTCCTGCCTGGCGCTCCAGTGAGTGCCTGATGGCTACTTATCTCTGCTCAGGGCAGACTGAGAATTGAGCAATCGGCAATCATGTGATCGCTCAGTTCTCGCGCTTAGTCGGCGGGGAACAGTTGCACCACAGCTATGTTGCAGCATGGAGGAGAGTATGTATATGTTTGGTTTTGTTATAACTTCAAACTTCTCCTTTTAAGTAGTAAATGTGTTTTTAAACAAGCCCATGATCTCTGTTGCTTCAGGTACTGTGGAGTAGTTCATCCTCCCTTCACAGGCCGCGATAATCACTGCTCCTCTCCCTTTGCTTACTCTGTCAGCAGGGGCTTGGCAGATGGCCACTCTTCTATACCTGAACAGCTGGTGCTATAAACTGTTCAAAAACTGACTGCAACTGTACTTTATTGCTTTATTTTTAATGCACATTGGCAGTTTGTTAGGAGTATGTAAAATTTAAATATTTGTAGCCTGGCTACAGGATAATTTCAAGTCTTCTTTCAAACCTGCTTGTTTTTGTTTTGTATTTTTCATAAAATACTACGGTACCCTTTAACTAGTTGTCGACCACAGATGGCCAAATGACAGCTGCACTGCGGCCTGCCAGTTCTGGGAGGGCGTCATATGATGTCCTCCCAGAGCACGCTCTCCTGCGCGCCCACCCCCCCACCCCCCCCCCGGTGATCTCCGTGTCCGCTGTGTCCTATGGGGACAGTTGATCACGTGATGTGGTAAAAAGCCAATCACAGCGGCCTTTTACCACGTAATCAGCCATGTCCAATGACACGCTGATCACCGGGAAATGCAATTGCCGGTTCTCGGCTGCACTTTCCTCACACTGTCAGAGCGTGAGGAAAGAACTGCCGAGAACCGGCAGTTGTCAGAGCAGGGAACGGCACTGATTATCGGTGCCCAGCAGTGGAGCCCAGTCAGTGCAGCCTCATTAACACATCAGTGTAGGAGAAAAATTACCTGTTTGCAAAATTTCATAATAGAAACACTACTTTTTTCAAAATTTTTTTTCAAATTTTTTTTGCTCCTTTTTTTGTGTTTTTTGTTTATAGTGCAAAAAGTAAAACACCCAGCGGCAAGTAAAGACCGCCAATAGAAAGCTCTATTTGTGAGAAAAAAAAATTATAAAAATTTCTAATGTTGCATGACCGCGCAATTTTCATTCAAAGTGAGACAGTGCTGAAAGCTGAAAATTGGCCTGGTAAGGAAGGGGGGGTAAAAGTGCACGGTAGGCAAGTGGTTAAACCACATTTGCCAGTATATAGTTATACAAAGCATTGTGCAGTGGTGATGAGAAAAGCATAGTAACATATAGCAAGCAATCAAATGTCACCTTTCATCAGAGAAAAACTTACAATATACCACACAATACAAATGTATACTCTCCTCTGGATCTACCATGACCTGTGTAGTGCAATGGCTTGCATGATTTGATACTAATCGAACAGATTGTTTCTTTAGGTTTATCCTTGTATTACATAGATTTGGTGAATCTAAAGGAGATTGTACAGTCAGGTTGTATAGTATGGCCAACATGACACAGCTCCACATTTATTATCCAATACCAAATAATGTGTGGCCAGCCTAACAGTTGTATGTCTTATCCAGTACTATTAAAATGAAAAAAAGTGCTGCAGCATATTTATTTGTTTACTTCAATTTCTTTTAGGGCTGTGCCTCTTGGAAGTGGTTTTTCCCATTCCACTATGCTCCTTTTGCTTCAGACTTTGAAAATATCGCCGAACTTTTTAAGGAGTTTGAAATAAACACAAAACCAGTAAGTACCAGGTTATAATGGTAATATATGATAGAGGTTTTCTCAAATTGCTTGTGGTTATTCTTTAAGTTAATTGGCTATGTGACAAATATGAAGGATGTCTTTTGCTGATGACATCCTGATAATTGTGAACGCCCAGATGTTAAGCTGACCCTTTGTCTTATGTTGGTCCATACCCTGCTAGAATGTCAGCTGGTTCCTGCTGCGGTCACTGTTTGGATATTCTCAACAACCATGGGAGCAGGGGCTTTTGGAATACAACAGCCGGCTGCGGAGGTTCCTCCATCCTTGCTGTTTAGCGTGGATGGGGTAATATGTTGTTTTTCTCTCATTCAGCTTAATGAGAGAAATCTTAATGTCAGTGACTAGCCTAAGATTAAATTGCAGACTTGGAAGTATGCATAGTCCCATTTCAGACTTCCCTGGATGCATACATGTTCCAGGTGTTTGACTGAAAGTAATAAAGCTTAAGGATCAGCATAAGTGTTTTTTGTTTTTTTTTTGGGGGGGGGGGGGTTTCTAAAGGAATAGTAGTGCGCATGGTATATATTTTCATTGCAGGCTTCCTGTAGTTGGTAGGCATTTGTTCTGTGCAGCTGCCAGCTAAAAATAACCTGTAGCCCTTAAAGGATAAGTTCACCTTTTTAGTAAATTTATTATTTTTGTCCGCAGGAGCCTGTATAGCATTGCACCAGTGATCAGCAGATTGCTGGTGCCGTGCAGGTCTCCTGCAGATCTGTCAGTATATCTGCTTGCCTGTATGGGATGTACGAGCAAGCAGATATACTGACAGGAAGAATGATTGAACTACCATGGTGCTTCACTGCGCCGTGGTAGTTTGTGGACTACAAGCCGATAGCTGCTAAGACTTTTGGGACTTGCAGTCTCTCATTCACAGAGGACTGTGAATGAGAATGAGTGATGTGGGCGGAGCCCCGCAGGGCTGGGGTTTTTCGGGTTTTTTTTGGCGTTTTGTTTTTTTTGGACCGCTAGCGGGGGATCTTCTCAAAGTGGGGAGCAGGGGCTGGTCTGATAACATGTAATGAAAGGTGAACTTCTTCTTTTAACATGCTCTTTGACTCCACTGCTGATTTGCGATATTTTGTTTGGCTAGAATACTTGTTATCCAAAAATTAAAATAAAAAAATTTTTAAAAATCAGCTGTGCTAAATACAAGCACAACAATTGCTGTGCAGATCTACATTTGTGTTTTTTGTTTTTAGTTCAAGCCACTGGAGCAATTGATGGGTGTTTTTCCAGCTGCTAGTGGCAACTTCTTGCCTCTTACCTGGAGACGTCTTATGAGCGATCCTGTGAGTGGTTTCTTTATGTATTTTTACACTAAAAATATTTTGTGTATAATAGTAAAGCTATAATTCTCATGTTTATTCCCTTATAACAGGAATCTAGTATAATTGACTTCTACCCCGATGACTTTGCACTTGATTTGAATGGCAAAAAATATGCCTGGCAAGGTGAGAGTTGGCAAATATTTTAATAAAAGCAAATTATTTATAACTGTTTTTCTACATGTTTACAATAATTTACTTGAATGTGATTTGTAAACTTTAGACTTGAAATATGAACAAAGCATATCCCTCTATAGTGTGCACTTGTCTCAATTAAGTGTCACAAAGTGTCATTTGTCTGCTGCTTGTTCCTGTGTTAGCGTGCGTCACTTCTGACAAGTTTTCCTGACACTAAGAGAAAAAAGGTGACGGGAGGGACCTCCAGCACACAGCCTGTGATTGACAGCATCAGCTGTTCCTGTGTAATGTGTGAAGGGGGGAGTGTCCCTTTTCAGCAATCCGCTATCAGAACTCTCCTTACTGGGCTCTGTAGTGTGTAATTTCAGCACTCTGACGTTTTTTGACAGCTCAGGCAAGCTTTATAAATTCTGCTCTTTCAATAGATGTAGAGAAGAGAAGACTGCAGTTAAGAAGGTACAACTTGCGTAGGAGGATTTGTTTCTGTGTATTACCTGAGGCTAGTCACTACACTGGGTATATGTAGGGATTTAAGACCACTTTAAGAGATTCTGGTGCTATGTTGGGTTTCTAATAGTAAAAGAGCAAATCTGTTTTTGTTTCTGAGCAGGTTCACGTGACATGACCCCACAGCAGTTTTAAATACCTAACCCTATTCCTCTGAGACAAGGGTTGAAGTCCTCACTTCTCAAGCAGTTCGGCACATTGCAAAGTAATTTGTACCTTTCACCTGCTCCCATCCATATACAAACGGCCTGATGAGAAGTGGTTAATCCAGGATCATGGCTGAAACTAGTTTTCTTTTTTGAAGCTGTCGATTTAGCGGTCATGTAAAAAAAGCTAATCTCTTACAGCATTTCAAAAGTGCTGCTGCCCATGGTGGTTCCTGGGCTCTTCCGTTTCTCCGTCTAGCCCAGGACCACAGTAAGCAGTCAAGACAGTGACCATGATTTTGTCACGTATGATATTAGAGCTGTCATTTCAATCTGTGCTTTTTTTTTTTTGTTGCTTTGGAGGGCAGAGTAGACATCCAAGGTCTAATAGACCCCTGATGTCTCTATAAAGAGTGCATGTCACCTGCTCAAAGCTAGCCAATCAAAAGGGCCTTGTTGGCTCCCTTTTGATGGCAGTAAAGTTCCCATCTGTCCCCGTGCATACACCCAAATGTACATGTAGGTCCAGCACACCCATGCAAATGGTGAGGTATCACCGGGAGTGAGAGCAGTAATCCTAGGGCCATAATTCACTGTTAACTTTAAACTAATAACCTGTAAAGGCTTTTAAAGCACCACCTATGGACAATTTATGCCACTGTAGTTTGTTGCCATTTCACAGGTGTGCTTAATTTTAAATCTTGGTATCTATTGATGCAATATCCTCTTTTATATTTCACAAAAAAAGGGTGTTAAATTCGAGTACGCAAAAACAATATAAGTGTAATTTTTCCTGAAAATTTGTGTTTGATAAATAGCCATGCAAATATCCTGTGACGTTAAAAAAAAAAATTTGCAACCTCTACCATTTTATCCTCCAGGGCCTCTGCTTTTTGAAATTATATATAATGTTTTAGGATGTAAAGTAAATTTTCAGCAAAAAATGTTTCCCTGTTGGCCAAGTGGTTAAAACTAAAGTTTAGTGATTTAAAAAAAAAATATTTAGCAATGATACTTAGAAAGAATGAAACGTTTCCCACGTGTTGATAGCTGCTGTGTTGGGTTGAAATGTTCAGTCTTCTACCCCTGATGCCTCTGCAGGTGTGATCTGGTGCTGTGGGGTGGTTATGAGTGGCTGCAGCTGTTACATGCACTCATCAAAAGTGCTGACTGTGCCTTTCCTTTCCTCCCCTGTACTCTGTTCATAGCTGTACTATCAGTCTCCACAATGAAACGGGCTCTATGAATGATGACTGGCTGTGGGAGTGCTCATCACAGCTGCAACCACTCACATTACCCTTGCAGCACCACAAGATTGCAGCTGCAAGGGTATCTGGGGGGCAGAGGACTGACTATTTCATCCTAACACAGCAACCACTAGCATATGGACACTCTTCAGTCATTGTAAGTACCATTCCTGGTGCTGTTTTAAGTACAAAAAAAAAATTCCTTAACTCCAGTGTTCAGTGGAAGATAATGCGAGATTTGGACTGTGGGGGGGTGTTTGTGCTCTCTCAACACTATGTACAGAAATGGTGCACGGTGCTAGGATATATGTGAATACATATTCAGAATATGAATTTGAGAGCTGCTGATTTTTTTGAGTTTTTTGTTTTATAAAGTGTGTGCTCAGGGCTGATTTTGTAATACTTGATCAGTGACTGATCATCTACAGGTTGGCATAGGTCAGGTGAATGCAACTTCCAGGGCCTTAACTAGCTGCGTGGTCATTGTGGGCTTGTATGTACAAGGATCATGGCCCTGGTACAAACACCTTCAAGAATTAAGTTAGAAAGGGCAGCTTCCATAAATCTTTTCTTACAGGTTGTATATAAATAATGTACACTGTATAACCTTAGTTCACTAGTTTTCTGCATTGCATGTACTGAGGGAGAATTTCACTTGCAGATCAGGAAGAATATGGCCACTCTTTGGTGTAATCCATCTGAATGGGGAGCTCAAAACCTTCTGCAAAAAATTGGAATTTGTGCTTGCACCAGGCCTTTTAATTTGACTTTTGGGAATCAGACTGGTTTTTTTTTCTTTTGTCATCTCAGACAATAAATGTAAAAATTGCTTTGTTAAAAAAAAGTTAACGCTTCTATGACAGACCTTTTGCAAAGTTGGCCTGTTTTGTTTCAGGCATTATATTGGTCATCGCCTCCTCCATTTAATTGATTGCTTCCTCTACCTTGCAGGTGTTGCTCTGTTGCCATTTGTTGATGAGCGGCGGCTAAGAGCTGCTTTGGAAGAGGTTTACCCTGACCTCACTCCTGAAGAAAGTAAGATTATGATTTTCACCTGTGTTGTCTGTGTAATCACCAAAGTTTTAGCAGTAGCGTACTTGCCATTTTATGCTCTGTTAGGCTGCAGATGTAATGGATGGTTGCTATTGATTGCCTCTAAACAAATCTGTAACCTTTTGCTTCATAGATGAGTTAATTGAAGTAAATTGAATGATCCTTGATGCAAAAATGGAGCCTTAGTGGATACAAAGTAGAATGGAACCACTTTGCATTAAAACTTGTTAAACTCTCATTTGCAGGTTTTTGTGTATGACTCAAATGATCTGCCTTCACAGGAAAGCCTTTTTATGAGTGTCTGTTAAAACCGTGACTGCCTAACCATTAGAAAAAGTGGGAGTTTTAGCAATGTAATTAAGTTTTTAAATTGCTTTATAAAAGCAGAAATCATACGCAGGAATGAATTAACTTGTGTTTGGATTATACGCTAATGAACTTAATGGCAGCTGTTGAAGAAACATTCTGTACAGGGACTCATCTGTGCTAAGAGGTGTTCTTTTCTTCCCTGTGTCAGTACGAAGAAACAGCCTTGGAGGAGACCATCTCTTCGTTGGGAAACACCATCCCCTCCAGGAATTTATACATGAGCTGTACAGGAGCAGCTGTAAAGAGGTACACCTTACCTGACTTAAACTTATGGGTTTTCTAAAGAAAAATCTCTAAACTGAAAAACTGCGACAATGCAATCATCGGAACTAGCACTTTTTTCATGAAAATGTTATTTGCGCTAATACTGTTGAATACCTCTTTACTGGTTTATTTATGAATTGTCATCTGGTGTTCTTTCTGTCTGAAAAATAGTAATCTAGGCACTGGTCTAAGACAGAATTGAGAAAACGTACTGGCTGTGTTCTGCCCATTCAGAAACTACCACTGCATGCTAGTGTGTGTGGTGTTTGGGATTGGTGGCATACTGGTAGCTGCATTTTTCTTACGGGTTTCTGCTTCTGCTGATCTGCTATGGGCTGTAAATATGTAAAACGAGAAGGAATTTCAAATACAAAGCTTTTTAATTGACTAGTAATAGACATTGCATAGCATTTAGATATAATGCATATCATTTCCCCCTCTGTCCAGTAAGAGACACAGGAAGTTATACACTGTTGGGTTATGTCGCTGTCTACAGGAGGACTGTATATTGGCAAAGTTTGTAAGCCTGCCCAGGATAACTTATCCCACTCCAGGTATGCCTCAGTTTTTTTTTTTGCAGGCATCCTAGGAGGGTGGATGTATTTTTCTTGGCTCAATTTGTTTTTTTTTCCTTCAATCAAGATTCTTTACTACGTTACTGGTTGAGCTGGTCTATGAAATGGCAGCTATCCAGAGCAGTCTAGGATTAGAGTGCAATGCCCAGATTCTGCTGGCCTAGACTTTTGCACGGCTAGCCTTGATGTGACCTTTGGGCACTGGGTTCCACATAGGCACTTTGCAGATCTTGCTTGTTCTGGTAAGGAGTCATTGGCATTGCCACAGTACTTGCCTTGTCTCTGAAATTTCACTGAGTAGGTTGAGCTGGCTTTAGCACGGGGGGCTACCTGGTTGTTTTGGCTGCTGAGCGTCTTTGAATTTCCTGCTTTGCAATGGTTTTCATGCAAAAGGGGTTAATGCTAAGGGGCTGGGCGTGGATTTCTTCTCTGAGTGTTTCCTCCTTGCTGCTGCTCCTGTTTTGCAAGGAGCCAGGTGGAATTTCAGTCAATTCCTACTGCCCACCAGCAGTGATTTTGGTCATCTCTAGTCACCCAACCCTCACGGACTGCCAGCTGTCTGGGTCTTTGTAGGTATCTGGTGCCATGCCTTGTACTCAAGTTTTTTTGTTGCATCACCACCAAGCAGTCACAAAATGACTGCATCTAGATGTGGAAGAGATGACTGCAGACACACTTAATGGTTCCAGGGTCATTTGTTCTGTGTTGCCTTAAGGTACTGACTTGTGGAATCTGGTTACCCTGTGATTTATAGGGTCCACCTCATCATTGGAGTCCACTGTAGCTCCACCAGGTGAGGAAAAGTCCACGGTCTTGTTTCTGCTACAGTAACGTAAGACTTTGTGCTCAAATTCATCCAGTTCCTTCCTGGTGATGACCACAGACTCGAAGATTGCGTCCATGCTTTACCTTTCAGAGTTGATTTCTGATCTGCTTGAGGCCTTAGAGACAGGCAGACTGCCATTTTTAAAATTTTCTCTGCTCCAGGGTCCCCTTATTTTCTTCAGTGTGAGATTACATTTGAGTAATCAGTCTTCTGCCATTATACCATATTCACAAGAGACCATTGAGGCAGTATGTACTATGCATCTAGATGATCAGCGTACTGTCTGATCGTTCCATCTCCTAAAGCTGCAAAAAATTTCCTCTACACTCAGTCTGTGGCTTTCTTCTGTGTAGATTTGGAAGCACCCGAGGGGTTCTGGATGCCCCAGAGTGCTCTTAATTGATATTTGCATTTGGTAAGGATTTTGTTAAACAATGGTCTATACTGTCTGTGGATCTGCCTATAAACCCACCTTAATAGGGAAAGCACTAGACCAGTAGAATGTGTCGTCATATTCAAGGACTGATGACCATTAAAGTCCCTCTTCAAAACCCATTTCTGACCTTTGCCTCCTCCATTCTGGCTGTGAACTTATTTTGCCAAACTGTGCTGGAATGGTCTCAATTCTGCCCCCCTCCCAAATTGTAGATTCTTTTCTGCTTGAGAAAATGTCTGAAGCTCTGTGATAGCCTGCACGAAGCCTTGTCTTTTTGTATGAGTTTATACACATGTGCAGAAAGCATGTTTGAGTTGGGCTATGGACACTACATAAAAAACAAAACGCTAGACCTGCTTGGTATTCAAGGAGCAACTGCCACACAGATTAGCCTATTTTCTGTTCCCTTGGGATTTTCTGAACTTTTAAGACCCTTGTTGTAGTTCCTGTGCCAATTTAGTTTTCAGGATCTGTATCCCCACCTGTCCCCTGTTCTTACTCCCAAATCAATATTTTGTCCCCCTTAGTACGTGGTAAGACAATAGGCCGAGCCCAATATTCAGCGGATCCAAAACTCCAGTTCCTCTGCAGAGGGTACTCTCTGACCCACTTGGATGTGGTCAGTTAGGACATGTTACTTGCTGATCACTGCTCTACCAGGATTTTGACTCCTCACTCATCCTGGTACCTGGAAAACTTCATTTCATGCAGGCAGTTTAAACCAGTACATTAGTGCATACAGCATGTTTGGCCCTTATGTCTTTCCTCTAGTCAGGGAGTTACCCACATCTGTACTGTGGGAGAGCTGTGTTGGTGAGGAAATCTTTCTAGCACCTGCTGTGTAGGCAGCTTCCATGTACCTTACCCTTTTGCTCATGCTGACTATATGGATTTACACTTACAGTGGATATAAAGTCTACACTCCCCTGTTAAAATGTCAGGTTTCTGTGATGTAAAAGACACAAAGATAAATCATTTCCACCTTTATTGTAACCTATAAACTGTACAACTCAGTTGAACAACAAACTAAAATCTAAGGGTGGATGGAAGTAAAAATAAAAAACTAAAAGATTATGGTCTCATAAGTGTGCACACCCTTAAACTAATACTTTGTTGAAACACCTTTTGATTTTTTTACAGAACTGTCTTTTTTGGGTATGAGTCATCATGGCAAATCTTGACTTGGCAATATTTGCCCCACTCTTCCTTACAAAAACACTCTCAATCTCTCAGATTGTGAGGGCATCTCCTGTGCACAGACCTCTTCAGAATACCCCACAGATTTTTGATCGGATTCAGGTCTGGGCTCTGGCTGGGCCATTCCAAAACTTTATTTTTCTTCTGGTGAAGCCTTTCCTTTTTTGATTTGGATGTATGCTTTGGGTCGTTGTCATGCTGAAAGATGAAGATCCTCTTCACGTTCTGCTTTCTAGCAGAAGCCTGACGGTTTTGTGCCAATATTGACTGGTATTTGGAACTGTTTATAATTCCCTCTACTTTGACTAAGGTCCCAGTTCCATCTGAAGAATAACAGCCCCAAAGCATGATGCTGCCACCACCATGCTTCATTGTGGGTATGGTGTTCTTTTGGTGATGCGCAGTGTTTTTTGGCGCCAAACATATCTTTTTGAATTATAGCCAAGAAGTTCAACCTTTTGGTTTCATCAGACCATAACACATTTTCCCACATGCTTTTGGGAGACTTAAGATGTGTTTTTGCTAAATTTAGCCAGACTTGGATGTTTTTCTTTGTAAGAAAAGGCTTCCGTCTTGCCACTCTACCCCATAGCCCAGACATATGAAGAATATGGGAGATTGTCACATGGACCACACAGCCAGTACTTGCCAGACATTCCTGTAGCTCCTTTAATGTTGCTGTATGCCTCTTGGCAGCCTCCCAGACCAGTTTTCTTCTCGTTTTTTCATTCATTTTGGAGGGATGTTCAGTTCTTGGTAATGTCACTGTTGCACCATATTTTCTCCTTTTGACACTGTCTTCACTGTGTTCCATGATATATCTAATACCTTCGAAATTCTTTTTGACCCTTCTCCTGACTGATACCTTTTAACAATGAGATCCCGCTGATTCTTTGGAAGCTCTCTCCAAGCCAAGACTTTTACTTTAGGATGTGACTAACCCCAAATAAAGTTCAGCTGTTCTAGTAGGTCTTTCCTGACATATTCTTAATCAGATGCACTTTAAATGATGGCAGGTGTGTGCTGACTCCTATGATTTTGAATGTGATTTCTGAATTCTGAACACAGCTACATCCCCAGTTATAAGAGGGGAAAAGATGTTTGTTTTTCAATTGAGTTGGACAGTTTATAGGTCCCGTTTTTAAAGGTGGAAAAAGTTCTGAAATTATTTATCTTTGTATAATTTTTTTACATCACAGAAATGTGACAATTTAACAGGGGTGTGTAGACTTTTTACATCCACTAAGTGGGTTCATTATCCTGGGCTAGCCTAAAATTTTTATTTTTTTTGTCAATGTCCTGTCCATCTGTATAACACAACAGTCTGCCTTCCTGTGTCCCTCAAGTCACATTCAGAACCAAATAGAGGGAAAATCTAAAATATTATACATGCTGTTTGAAGAGAACCTGTAACTACTGTGCTCTTAACATAGAAATACAAGGTAGACTTTACACAGTCAAATGAGCTCTAGATCTTTTTCTGCACATAGTGGAAGTACCTGAAAGAAGACACTGATTTTGCTGTCCATAACAGTCTGTCCAATTATTTCAGCACATCAAAAATCAAATCTGTTGGAAGAACTGGAAAAATATTGATTTGCTGCTCCCTAGATTTTGCATATGCTTTGTGGACCGATGTGAATGGATGTATGTAAATTCACTGACCCTGCCTGACCTTATGCAAGATCCTTAAGTTTCAAGCCTAAATGCTGATCCCCAAGCAGTTATTAAAGAGAAATTAATGCGGCTCTGCATTCATTTACACATCAATAAATTAACATTTTTTCCAGGGACATAGCCTTTATCCTTAAGGTTTTATAGCCACCTACAGGAGGATTGGACACTGGAAAAAAATACTTTAGACCAGCCCATGATAACCCCACCTGCTACCAGCATGTTTTTTTGCTAGCATGCTTGTCTTTTCTGCAGCTTTTCCTGTATTAAAGTGGTTCTAAAGCAGAAAGATGTTTGTTTTTACCACAATGCATTATTTGCATTAAGGTAAATAACCTTCTGGATGCAGTTTCCCCCCTTATACTTACCTGAGCCTGATCTTGGTCCAGTGATGTGCACAAGAGCAGAGGCTTTCTCCTCCCTTTCATTGGCTCAGACACAGCAGCAGGAGCCATTGGCTAGCACTGTGGTCAATCACAGCCATTGAGCAAGGGGTAGAGCCAAGCCATGCTCTGTGTTATGGACACACAGAGCCAGCTCTGAAGTGAGCACGTACACGTGCCCCCATAGCAAGTGGCGGAGGGGTAGGGAGGAGCTAGGAGCAGGGGACCTGAAAATTTGGAGGATCCAGGATTACTCTATGCAAAACGATTGCACAGATGTTGTTTACAAAAAAAAAATCCTTTACAGTCACTTTAGGACTAACTTTTTCGCTAGCACCCCCATGCCACCCCCCCCCTTTTTTTTTTTCTTCAACTATAACCCTTCTCTTCATTATTGCTGGAACTTTATCTCTTCGAATGCAGATTTCTGGCATGGTTGTTCAGCCTTGCTTTTGGTGTACTGCGTCTGACTGGATGTTCAGGAAAAGCACTGGATTCTAATTAGGGTGCTTTCTAGACTGTTCTGATGAGTTAGCTGCAGAGATGTTTAAAATTCCAGGTGCATTTGCATTTTGTCAATACTTGTTTTGCCTCTGAAGACTCGTTTAGTTGGTAGGCAAGCTAGGCCAAGCAGCAGGAGTTGTGTCCATTATTTAGATTGCTGGGCACCATTATTTCCCATCTACTACTCACTGGTGATTTTTTGCAGAAGTAGTGTATTCCCAAAGTAGATCCAGCAGTCTCTCACCTTAAAAGTACACTTACTATACTGTTCAAGGAAACACCTGTTTTTAAGGACTTAACCGATAAAGTGGTTGAAAGCCTTCTCTTGAACTCTGTTCTTGCTTTTGGGCCCTGCTCTTCATCTGATCCTTGCTGTGATTTTTACTTTGCAGGCCATGTCTGACTGGTTAAAATCCCTAAAGAGATCAAACTCCTGCTGAGGTTGATCCCACACTTATAGAGCATCTGTACCAGATGGCTGTAACATTACATTTTAGCTGTGGTGCTTTTGGTAGAAGCTTCCTATCGCCATTTCTTGCATATGTCTCATGTCTCTGCATATACATAGGAGACTTTAGCTGAAGTGTTAGACTGTGGAACTCTTGTGTTTTTAAAACCTTTTGAGCAACATGTGTGTTCGGTCCACCTCTTGACAGTATCATCAAGGATGCCTCTGGTGACAAGAACACTCCTCTTCCCTAGCAGAAGAAGCCAAAGGAATATACTTCAAATACTTCTCCCTCTCTCTCTTTGGCAAACGTTCCTTTATTTGTCCTTTCTGTTGACCTCCCAAGCTGGCTCCCTGTCTGCTTGCAAGTCTTGGTACTCTGTCTACTAACCCTTTAGACAAACCTTCCTCTGTATGAAGGTGCCCCCCTATTTTCCAGAGTGGGGAAAGTTTGTTAGAAGCAGTCTAAGCAACCAAAAAGCTATCTTGGATGCTTGAATGCAGGAAGTGTTTTTTGGTGGGGGCTAAAACTGCTTTTTCTTTCCCTGCCCCCTCCTCAGTTTCTCCAACATTCATTATGTCACGGCAGACATTAGCAGCACTTCATAGAGCCGCTTCTGTTTGGCAGTGTCAAGGTATAATTGCCCCAGAACGATTTAAGGCATTTTAGTCCAACTTTTGCACTGTCCCTAAACCAAAAGGGGGCATATGTCCCATACTGGATCTCTAAGCTCTAAATATCAACTTGAAGTCCAAAATTTCCACATGCAATGTACAAAATCTGTCACCGCCATCCTTTTTCATGGAGACTTACTGGCTTCTATGAACATCAGATGCTTGTCCCCATCTTCTCAGTGCGTCAGCAATTCCTATGCCTTGTCATAGGGCCCCAGCATGACGAGTGTCCCTGCGCTTCAGTCTCTCATCTGCACCTTAGGTATTCATTAGGGTGCTGACCCCCTGTACTATGCCTGCTCTAGTCTAGTAGCAACCCCATTATGGGATTTTTAGATTACCACCTGTTGTATTTAGATTACCACCTGTTGTATTTAGATTACACCTCTTGTATTTAGATTACCACCTGTTGCAGGATCAGTGGCTGCAGGCTCTTTCAGACAATGTGAAGTTGACTTCTAGACCTTAGAGCAAGGGTGCGCAACCTCTTGAAGAGCGAGGGCCTTAAGTTGTTTGGTAAATGGTCATGGGCCACTATGAAATGATTTGGAGCATCTGGGTCTAGTCATGTAAACGTTTCAGGGCACAGTATTCTTCCACAGCAGAAATATCAGACTCTTCTGTCTTAGACTTGTACTCTCCTTCCAAGGAGCCCCGCTGACTCCCAGCTTTTGCATGATTCTTAGATCTGATTGTAGTCTCCTTTTTAAAGCAGTGCCATTTGCACAATTTCACTCCAGCTCTCTACATCGCAACATTCTGTTGTAGTGGGACAAGTCTCTAGCCTTGTGGCTTAGGAATCTGGCTTTTAAGAGAGGGAACTCCTTCCTATCCATTTGGAGGGTGCTTACAACAGGTTAGGAAGGAGTTCTTACAGTAACCTGTCAGTGCAGGGGACTTGTTTGTCAGAGGAGTCCCTTTACCTGATCAACATCCTGGAACTTTGTGCAATTTGACTGTCTCTACAGCATTAGACCATACTACTGGTGTACATCAATCATTAGAGAGGAACCAGAAATCTCACCACAGCAAGAGATATCAGATCCTATCTTGGGCAGAACTTCACATTCCAGGCATAGACAGTTGTCTGCAGGCTTTAACCAGCAGCGTCTACCAGTACCTAGGAGTGTGTTCCAGGACCTGTGTCAAAGGTAGAGGATGCCGCATGTGTACATCCTGGCCTCCAGGTTCAAACATAAAAACAGGAGGACATGTCTCTATTTACTAGGATCCTCTAATGTATGACTGATGGCTCCGTGATATCAGTACAGCCTGAGCTATGCCTTTCCTCCAAACGTCTTCCTCATTTACTTCACAGGATCGAGATGAAGAGCATTCCAGTAATTCTTGTTTTTCTAGTTTTTGTTCTGGTGGATATGGTACGACAATCTGGTAAGACTGCTGGCTGATGCTTTGTGGGCTCCTTTTTATCATCAAGATCTTCTGTGCCAAGGACCGATTCTCCATCCTGCTTCACAGACACTGGCTTTAACTATAGTGCCTTGAAAAAGTATTCATACCCCTTGAAGTTTTCCACATTTTTGTCATGTTACAACCAAAAACTTAAATGTATTTTATTGGGATTTTATGTGGTAGACCAGCACAAAGTGGCACATAATTGTGAAGTGGAAGGAAAATGATAAATAGTTTGTAACACTTTACAAATATCTGAAAAGTGTGGCATGCATTTGTATTCAGCCCGTTACTCTAATACCCCTAACTGAAACGTAGTGTAACCAACTGCCACTTTTTTCACGAGTCTTGGGGCTTCCAAGTTCTCTCCTTCCTTAGCTGGGCTTGGGCCAGTGTCTGAATCTCTGCACTATTAAGGGTCAAGTTTCTGTCCCTTCTGTTTCAGAGCACTGTTGGCATTACACTGTTTGATTAAGACACTTGCACTGGTGTCTTCCTTTGTTGCTCCACCTGACCGTTTTTTCCTGTGACTCGATGGAATCTTAATCTGGTTCTCTCTGCCCTTCAGAAACCACAGTTTGAAGCCATTTGAGACTTTACATTCACCCTCATTCACAAGATGGTTCTTTATAACCATCACCTCAGCGAGGCAAGTGTCTGAATAGCCTTCTTTAGAAGATTTCAAAACCGCTGATCACTAAGGGTCCAAGTTGGGGAGGGTGTGTTTTTTTTTTTTTTGTTTTTTTTTTCCTCAGTTGTTGGCCACTTTTTATGCTGAACTGCAATAACCTCATAAAAATGTCTTGATTTACAGTTATATTTGTCTTTCCTTAGCTAACAGATATTCCACCTGAACTGTGCCATGGCATTCAGGGCAAAATGGATACTGATGATGGAGCTGTTCTTCCAAATGTGTAAGGAAACTACATTTCCTTTTTGTAATGTTGACATCGTGTTTGAAAAATGTATCTGATTTATTTATTGCTCTTATGTTCATGTATGGAAAATTCAGACAAATGGAGAGATGTATTTATTTTTCACAGAAATACGCTTTTAGTTACAATTTTAACAATACGTGCTGTACATTCTCATTCTGGGTGTTAAATACTTATCCTCTTCACTAAAATACTTTTCCTATTAAGTAAGGGTTCTACATATCATTCTTCTACCTTCCCAGAGTTTCAAAAACTTTTAATTTTTTTTATTCATAATTCAGGCATAATAGGTGTATTTTTGCATATGTAGAGGCTGTGTTCAGGAACCCCTCCCCCAACTGACTATCCTGTTATCCAAAGGTATCTGCATTCTGGATGAAATAGTAAAGCAAATACCCTAAGGCAGAAAATGTCTTACAGGCAGGATCACCCAGTGAACTAAAGGAGAAAAGCCCTCAAAAAAGAAAACTAATGCAGCCACCACAAGGATTTGTAACCTTCCATATATTACATTTTTGTTTTGGGGTTGAAAACTGCTTTAAAGTGGTGCTAAACTTTTCTTTCCATCAACGGTCTCCATCCCTCACTGCTATCTTCTTCTGAGAGCTGTTCTTTGGGCCACGACATTGGCTGACATGGGGTGACTTAAGTCCTGCGCTTAAGGACTTGGTCATACTAGCACACAGGGACTGTGCCAGTGATGTAAGCTGAACTTGTGCAGCTCAGTTTACATGCTGGAGATGTGACTGTGGAACTTTAGTTCCGCTTTAGCGTAGCCATTTCAATGTGAACGGGCTGGCAGCGCACAATAATGCAGAAAAATTGGGCACGATTTTTTTTTTGTTTGTTTGTTTAAACATGACACGCTACAATGCACAAGTGACTCCCATCTGAGTGTTTTGGTGCCATAGATATGTCATGCAGTGTATCCGAATATCCTCTTTGTAGATCTATATAAACTTTGTTCTTGTATTTTGTAGATAACTGAACTTTCGTTTGAATTTTGTTTTTAGATGCAATTTAAGTACTTTTTGTTCAATTTCAGGACTGTGGAATCTCCTGTTCCCATGTTACGGAATTTGAGTCAAAATTATGCTATTAGGTTTGTATGAAAACTCATTAATCTTTCTCTGAAGCCCGGGTCACACTTGTTTAGTTTAAAGCTTTGATTTTGATCATTTAGACATCAAACGCATATACATGCATGTTTGCCGCATTTTTGCTGGTTAAGAAGCTGGCATGCATCGGAATCCTAACAACCAATGACTCATCCCTCCTGTCATCGGGGATTCCCAACTGTCAGCAGAATGTGAACAAATGAGCCAGACAATAAAATTATTAAATAGGAGTGGGGTCCCTCCCAGAATATATACCATACCCTTATCCAAGAATGCAATCTGGCAGGCCAGGAAAGGGGGGGACAAGAGTGTCAAAAAGCAAATAAATTTACATAATCTCACTGAAAATCGGATTGCCTCTTCACTAGTGTGAACCTGACCCTAATGATGGCATTGCTTTTTTGGTGCGTAGGGTATGAATTAACTGTACATAACCCAGTTTGTGTGAACTCTATAATATATATATATATATATATATATATATATATATATATATATATATATATATATATATATATATATATATATATACATATATATACACAGTGCATTCAGTTTTATGACGTCATTCTCTATTTATTTTAGCATCAAATTTAATGACCCACAATATGAAGATGGCTATGTCTTCAAAGCCGTAGTTCTGGCAGGGGCAAAGTAAGTAATTGTTTTTTGAAGCAAAGGATGTATATAGAATATTTTCTTCTTTTTAAGAGTTGTTCAATGTTGCCGTATTTTATATAGGAAACCACCGGTAACATTAAAGCCTGGCGACTGGGAGCGAACTAACAACAATGGCAGGCCCTGGAGACCACGCCTTGGCTTCAATTCTGACCGCAAGCCAGTTCACTTGGAGCAATCTGCTTTCAGGACTTTGGGGTAAGTAGCTTTGTTCTTTCTGTAGATTTTCTGAAATTTGTATGTTATGCAAAGGTGCCAAAGAATAATGTGATGGAAATCTTGAATATGATAACCATGGAAAATCTGATACATGTCATAACACTTAGAGAAAGCCAATAATTATCTTCCAAGACTCAGAAGTTAATATTGGGCATTATTAGTCACAACTAACCTTTTTTTGTATTTTAATGCAACTTACATAATCAAATACTCGCCATCAGGGCTCAGAATTTCAAGTCAGGGGCTACTAGCCAGGCCTTAAGAGTTACTTGCCTCCAGTTGCCCCTTTCATTCCCTATCCTGCCCCAGCCCCGCTAAACATGCTCTTGTAAATTATCTCATGAAAAGACACTGTTTAAATGTTTTATGCAGAATAAAGTTGCAAAATATGAGTTGCTCCACCACCCCAAATATTACAGTATGCTCCACCCCAAACGGTTGCTCCACTGCAGATATTACAGTATGGTCCACAAACACTAGAGTGTGCTTTCTCCAGCATAATGCACAGCATATTTACATTATAATTATGTGATGTCCTGGCGGGCTGCTGGTGTGGTGTACAGCTACAGGAAGTATCTGTATACTCCTTGAGAAGCACATGTATTTACAGGGGCAGGCATGGGGATGGCACTCAGGAGCACAGCTTATCGTGACAAGCAGGAGACCTGGGCTGTAATCTGTGAATCTTTTCCTGCTGGCACCCGGAGCAAGTGATTATGGGGGTGCTATAGCACCCCAATAGGCGCTGCCCAGTGCAAGAACCACTGCCATCCACTTGTACACTGTTCTTGCCTCACTAGACGGTGCTGGGTTCAAACAGGGGGAGAAAAACCAAGCTCCAATGTGCTAGGGGAAAGTTTTCAGCTGCTTCCTTGCATTCTCTGCCTTCTGCCTGCTTCGCTCACTCCTTCCCCCCTGCACATCGGTCACACTGAGAGATGTTTGCTTTGATGTTACGGCAGCACCCACTGCCCTCCGATGCTGGGACACACTCGCCCCCACATTTTTCCACTCGCCATATGCGAGCAGGTGAGTGGAAATTTTGAGGCTTGCTCTCCACCAAACACTTTTATGTAAAGAAGAGACTAATTTGTTTTTCCCCTGCTGTCTGCTGCTAAACCCTGCTTCATTCACTAGAAATAGTCCACCAGGAAGCTGACACTCCGTGGTCCCCTGCAGCTTTCACTTGTTCCACCTACTAACCTCCACATCACTGCTATCTCCTGCAGTGGTATGGAGATCAGTAGGAGAAACCAGTGAGAGCTGAGAGGGGCTGCTTAGATTGACACTCCCAGAAGTGTCCGTTTCCCAACAGAATTCAATGGGCCATATCTAGCGATTGGCATTTAGTGGGCAGCAAAAAAGGCAAGTATCCATTATCTTCTTTACAGGTATGTGTTTGGTTCAGCCTATGTGATCATGTGACAGGATTCTTTTATAAAAGGCACCTATAATTCATATAGCATTTTAAGCAAAGTTATATATAATGCAGTCAAAGTGTGACTAAAGGCAAAAATGTATTTATTTCTTTTTAGTGCTGGACAGAGTGGAGAGGGATTAGAACACTTGCAGTTTTTATTGCTGTCCGAGCCCCCGTTGGGGAGATTTCACCTCTCTATTTGTCCTGTTTACCATTATTAAAAATGTAAAGGAAAATCCCAAATTTTCAGTTGTCGTCAAAGAGGGGGATCTTCCACTGGGGACACTAGTTCTGGTGACCGGGGGGGTCCCCAAAAATTCCATTAATTTGCAGGAATTTCCTCTCACTTCCTGTTTGGCTATGGTACAGGAAGTGAAGGTGAATCTCCACCGGGTCACAGATGGCGAAAATTAAGAGGGCTTATAACCCTCCCTTGCTCTACCCAAGATGGAAGAAAATGTTTTTTGCCTAAAGTTTTACTTCAGACCTGAGATTGCTTCTGGTCGCTGCCTTCTTGGTCCCAGATCGCAGCCCCAACAACCTTGGCTGTCATCCAGGGACACTCGCTAGCATGATTGTGGCACTTATAACCGCTCTGACAGCAGCTTTTAACACCTTGTTTGACTTTTCTCAGTAATGTGACTGTCACCACTAATCAAAAGTAAACAAAGCCCTTACTATTGCTACTAAATCCCGTAAGTGAGATTTCACACTCTGCCTTACGGAAAGGCTGTGCAGCAAGTTGCTCACAGAATGCAGGGATAAGGCTTTAATGTGTTGCACTGCTAATAGAATATTTAATAGCGAAATTTGGTTGCATGGTCTTTTAGCTATGATGTTACAGTAAATAAGGATAGCATCAGGGGAAGCAGTAAAGTAATGAAGAATAAGCATACATCTTAGCAAAGGTTCTGCTCCAAACAACTCCCAGTAATAAACGTACCTTTTTGTGGTGAAATTAAGTGTTGCCTCTCAAAATGGATGAACCAGTGTCAGCAGCCCAAATTAGTTTTTCTGTGCAGCACAGTGACTCGGGATCTAAAATTATGTACATAAGGAATTAAAATGTGTCTTTTTATTTGAAAAAAGGCATTCCTTTTAAAATGTTCTTGTTTCTTGCATGTATATGAAGGCCACTTTTGAGCCAAATGCAAGTGTCATGCAAATTTGAAGGGATCCTGGGAGAGATCATTGCAGGTGGAATTCAGGACATGTTGTTCTTGCAATACCTTGATTATAACAAAATGGTTTCAAAGGAGAGTTACAACATAGGAGAAAATTTAAATGTGTAAATTTACATGGTTACCAAAATTTAAGAGCCTTCCCCAAAAACTACTAGCTGCAGAATGCCGCTCGACAGATGAAAGTTTGTGTAGCGGAGTAATAGTGTACTGGGTGAGACACAGGCAGAGAGAGGCAGAACTTCCAGAGAACCATCAGCTATTCTTTGCTGAACAGCACCCTGCAGCTGCTGGTTTCTAAACATGAGGGAATAGCTCATGGAGAAGGACACAAGAAGATTGAGTCAGGCAAATATGGGCAGCAAGTAGAAGAATCTGATGCAACCTAAATTTGTCAATGTGCTGACCTGCTAGGCAACGTGCAGCACCAGGACACTCTACAGTGAAGGCAGTTTAGCGCTGGGTGTGCTAATACAGTGAGGCAGAGGACGGCAGTGAGTGACGGTGGTGGGCAGTACTGCCAGAGGCTGCCTAAACCAACCCAAATTTTCTACTGATATGAATTACTTAAGGCCTAGGGAAGATAAAACTACACAGGGTGGCTAGGCTACCGGATTCCCTGCTGCATATACTGTATACTGCATGCAAAAATGTCAAGTCTCTTGGACAGAAAACAGTTCATGGAAAGCCTCTGATGGATTACTTTTCTGCAAGATCAGATGAATAAGAGGTAATTGGAGTCATTATTACATGGCATTCTTGTACCAGTCTAATGATTATACAACCCCTGGCAAAAAGTATGGAATCACCACTGTTGGAAAATGTTCATTCAATTGTCTAATTGTGTAGAAAAAAAAAACTAATCACAGACATGCCACGAAACAACTTTCATTTACCATGCCAACCTTCTGGCTTTAAGAAACACTTAAAAAATAAATAATAAAAGAGAACTGTAGTCAGTTGAAACTGTTTTTGCAAATCAAGCAGAGAGGGAAAAAATTATGGAATCACTCAATTCTGAGGAAAATATTATGGAATCATGAAAAAAAAAAAAACACTACAGCACAGGCTTTTACAACCGCTTGAATTCTGAGGCATGGATGTAACTATTGACAAACCGTAGTCTTCATCAGTCTGGCTCCAACTTTTTATTATTGCAGTTGCCAGATAAGCTTTGCAGGTTGGAGCCTTGTCATGGACCATTTTCTTTCATTTCCACCATAGATTTTCAGTTGGATTGAGGTCCGGACTGTTTGCAGGCCATGCCATTGACATATGTCTTTCTTGAAGGAACGTTTCATGGCTTTTGCCCTATGGCAAGATGCATTATCCTGAAAAGTGTCATCAAACATCCCTTCAATTGATGGAAACCGGAAACGTTATAAACTTGTGCATTTATTGAAGCTTTAATGGCTGTCATCTCCCCTGTACCTTTACCAGACATGCAACCCCATAGCATCGATGATTGTGGAAATGTGCGTTTTTTCTTCAAGCAGTTGTATTTTATACATTTCATTGGAACGGCACCATACAAAAGTTCCGGCATCATCACCCTGCCCAATGTAGATTCTTGATTCATCACTGAATATCACTTTCATCCAGTCATCCGCAGTACTTGATTGCTTTTCTTTAGCCCACTGTAACCTTGTTTTTTTCTGTTTAGGTGTTAATGATGGTTTTCATTTGGCTTTTCTGTATGTAAATCCCATATGCTTTAGGCGATGTCTTACAGTTTGATGACAGACATTGACTCCAGTTTCTTCCCATTTGTTCCTGATTTGTTTTGTTGTGCATTTTCTGTTTTAAAGGCACATTGCTTTAAGTTGTCTTTCTTGGCGCTTTGATGTCTTCCTTGGTCTGCTGGTACGCTTCCCTTTTACAACCTTCCCTTTTGATTTGTACTTGGTCAAGATTTTAGACACTGCTGACTGGGAACAACCAATATCTTTTGCAACATTCCATGATTTACCTTCTTGAAGTTTTATACTCTCCTTTGTTTCAGCCGACATCTTTTGTGTTGGAGCCATGATTCTTGTCAATTAGCTTGTTACAACAGCTCACTAAGGTGTGCAAACACTTTTTTTTTTTTTTTTTTTTTTAACTGCAGACTAATTAGCAGATGTAATCTGATGCAGATGTTTGTTTTAGAACTGCAAAGTTATGGTGATTCCATATTTTCCTCAGACTTGAGTGATTCCATATTTTTTTTCCTCTGCAAAAACAGATGCTATCGACTACATTTTTTTTTCTTTTTTATTTAAGTGCTTCTTAAAGCCAGAAGATTGGAATGTGAAATGAAAATTAGTTTTGAGGCATGTCTGTGATTTTTTTTTTTTTTTTTGCACAATTAAACAATTGATTGAACATTTTCCAAGAGTGGCGATTCCATACTTTTTGCCAGGGGTGGTAGGGTTTGCCTGGAGTGGGGCATTAAGCAGAGTTTGGAAAGTGTCCAGCATTTAGTTCTGTTTGAATTGCAAGCTCTTGTGAGCATGTTTCTAGTTTTAATGGTATTTCTAATGTTAATGTACTTTTTACATTTTAGGCATTCCTTGCCACAAGCCCGGGGGCATCAGAGAGATGGACTGTACAGCAATGCCCCACCACCTGGAGCTTTTAACCCTGTAAATGTATACCGGATGCCCAGTCACCACCAGCCACCATTGTTCAGTACTCCACCAAGTAAGTTGACTTTTGTGTCTATCTTCTATGTCTTTCCTTGCACTGAAATGTAAACTTTTTGTTTACACTCTTCTTTTACTGCTCAAATGGAAAGCATAACTTTGTGACCACTAAATACTACTTTGTAGGTCATCTCATACAATGGCCCATGCCATTAGAACATCAGTTTTGCAGAAATGATAGAAAATAGAGTGCACACCTGTGAGCATTCTCAGACCTTGGTGTTATACTGACAGATTAGTCATCGCGCTAGTCAAGATAACTGGCACTACTAAGTTTTGCCCTGGGCATCTAAGCTCTTGACCTCTGGTCATGAAATGGTTAAACTCTAGGCAGATATAAAAGACACATTATTGCAACTCTGTAATCATTAATACATCATTAAGTGTATTATCTTTATTGCAAAGTACAGGACAGAGGATTAAGCTCAGACTGGGTTCTATACTGCAAACTTCAAGTGATTGGAAACTGGGGGGAAATAAAACTTTGGTTCTGCTGACTAGTGCCCCTGTGTAACCCCTCCCACTCCATGAGGCTCCAGTTTTTTTGGTTGTATTTTTAGATGAATGCCTTCTCTTGGGCAAGAATTTGCTACTATGACTGCTTACTGCCTTCATGGCTCAGCAGTTTCCACAGGACACTATACAGTTCCAGGGCTCTGGTCCATCCACCCAGACCCTGAACACCCTATTAAGGCTATGCCCATCATTGTGGGCAAAACCTGGACTTTGGACAGGACAAGCAACTTGGGCAGGGTAAGACAGGTTTTTCCTGTGCCCACATACATACCATTTCCTGGATTACATGTTTTGATGGCTTTGTATAATATACTACATCCTTATCCTCCTAAGACATACTGCAGTGCTAAGCATACAAGCTGTTCATAGGGCACAAACTTATGGGGACTTGCACTCTTTGCTTCTGCGTAATTCTATTTTCTTGCTATTTGACATAATGGGTAATCTTATTAAAATGTAAGAGTATGACACCTAGCTGTAAACTTCCAGCCACCAGTTTTCTGTTCACACCACAAGCTGATAGTTTGCCGTCCCACCTGTTGTCAGATTCATAAATGGCACAACCATCCGGACTCCTGTTAGCACCTGGGTTGCCACGATCCCATTGTGCTGGACACGCTGAGCCATTTAATCTACATCCATTCTGAGTACCTTTGCAGAGGAAGTTGATGGTGGTTCTGTCGTTCTGGAGCAAGGCCTAACACTTGACTTGGGCTCCCTTACATCCACACAACATACTGTTGCCACTTTGGGAATCAGCTAGGGCCTATCAGTCACGATGGGCAAAACCCAGGATTGCCTGACACTTGGTATAGTAAAAACCAAGAGGGATGTGGACATTCTGGTGGGGGAAACTCAAGAGTTGTCGTCACCACAATTTATTGGAGACTCTTCTGAAGTTCTCCTTTGCACTGGAAGACCATGCCTTTTTGTAGCTGGCCATTTCCATCATAGCGTTTGCTCATACTTGGCTATCTGGGCTAGAGAAATCCATAATAATCTTTTTCCTAATACAGGGCTTAAAATTTCCACTCGCCTGCTCGCATTTGGCGAGTGGAAATAACATGGGGGTGAGTGTTATTGTTGGCTACTCCTTGCCCATTAACTGGCCACTCCAGCACCTTCTATCACTCCCTTTTCTTTTACCGATCAACTGTACTGTATGAGGTTCTCCCGCCTTCCCCAGTACTTGTGTCCTGTGGCTCGTCTAGCTGTCTGCGTCCGATGTTGCTATGGTAATGTTGGACGCAGGCACACCCCCCCTCACACAACCTCCTCTCTGCTCCCGGGACCGGAACACAGACTTACTGGGATCCCAGAGAACGGGAACGGACTGGAGGTGCAGGTGGCCAGGGACTGCTCCATCTCACATCACATAGATTCGCTGGAAGGAGTAGAGCACCTCCTGTCCTCACCAAGAGCAAGACCAGACCCTGCCCGTTGCTGGCTATCATGTACATCCTGCTGGCATGGAAGGTATCATACTGAGCATCTCACACACCTTATCACACACAGCAGATGGGTACTGGGACAAGGGGGCACAGGAGGAACTGCAGACAGGGACAGGCTAGGGGTCTCTCAACCCCCCTTCCCTCTGACTCCCCTCCCTCTCTCTATCCCCCTCTCCCTCCCTCCCTCTATCCCCCTCTCCCTCCCTCTATCCCCCTCTCCCTCCCTCTATCCCCCTCTCCCTCCCTCTATCCCCCTCTCCCTCTCTCACCCCCCCTCCCTCCCTCCCTCACCCCCCCCTCCCTCCCTTGCCCCCCCTCTCGCCCCCCCCTCCCTCTCGCGCCCCCTCCCTCCCTCTCTCGCGCCCCCTCCCTCTCTCGCGCCCCCTCCCTCTCTCGCGCCCCCTCCCTCCCTCTCTCGCGCCCCCTCCCTCTCTCTCGCCCCCTCCCTCCCTCTCTCTCGCCCCCTCCCTCCCTCTCTCTCGCCCCCTCCCTCCCTCTCTCTCGCCCCCTCCCTCCCTCTCTCTCGCCCCCTCCCTCCCTCTCTCGCCCCCTCCCTCCCTCTCTCGCCCGCGCCCCCTCCCTCCCTCTCTCGCCCCCCCCCTCCCTCCCTCCCTCTCTCGCCCCCCCCTCCCTCCCTCTCTCGCCCCCCCCCTCCCTCCCTCTCTCGCGCCCCCCTCCCTCCCTCTCTCGCCCCCCCCCTCCCTCCCTCTCTCGCCCCCCCCTCCCTCCCTCTCTCGCCCCCCCCCTCCCTCCCTCTCTCGCCCCCCTCCCTCCCTCTCTCGCCCCCCCCTCCCTCCCTCTCTCGCCCCCCCCTCCCTCCCTCTCTCGCCCCTCCCTCCCTCCCCTCTCACCCCTCTCCTCCCTCCCTCCCTCCCCTCTCACCCCTCCCTCCCTCCCTCCCTCCCCTCTCACCCCTCCCTCCCTCCCTCCCTCCCCCCCTCCCTCCCTCCCCTCTCACCCCTCCCTCCCTCCCTCCCTCCCCTCTCACCCCTCCCTCCCTCCCTCCCTCCCCTCTCACCCCCTCCCTCCCTCCCTCCCCTCTCACCCCTCCCTCCCTCCCTCCCTCCCCTCTCACCCCTCCCTCTCCCTCTCACCCCCCCCCCCCCCCCTCTCCCTTCCTCTCACCTCCCCCCTCTCTCCCTCCCTCTCACCTCCCCCTCTCACCCCCCCTCTCACCCCTCCCTCCCACCCCCCCTCTCACCCCTCCCTCCCACCCCCCCTCTCACCCCTCCCTCCCACCCCCCCTCCCTCCCACCCCCCCTCCCTCCCTCCCTCCCTCCCTCTCACCCCTCCCTCCCTCTCACCCCTCCCTCCCTCCCTCCCTCTCACCCCTCCCTCCCTCCCTCTCACCCCTCCCTCTCACCCCTCCCTCCCTCTCACCCCTCCCTCTCGCCCCTCCCTCTCTCTCCCTCTCACCCCTCCCTCTCTCTCCCTCTCACCCCCCCCTCCCTCTCCCTCTCACCCCCCCCTCCCTCACCTCCCCCCCCCTCACCTCCCCCCCCTCACCTCCCCCCTCTCACCTCCCCCCCCTCACCTCCCCCCTCTCACCTCCCCCCTCTCACCTCCCCCCTCTCACCTCCCCCCTCACCTCCCCCCTCTCACCTCCCCCCTCACCTCCCCCCTCTCTCCCTCCCTCTCACCTCCCCTCTCACCCCCCCTCCCTCCCTCCCTCTCTCCCTCTCACCCCCCCCTCCCTCCCTCCCTCTCTCCCTCTCACCCCCCCCCCCCCCCTCCCTCCCTCCCTCCCTCTAACCCCCCCCCCCCCTCCCTCCCTCCCTCCCTCCCTCTCACCCCCCCCCCCTCCCTCCCTCTCACCCCCCCCCCCTCCCTCCCTCCCTCTCACCCCCCCCTCCCTCTCACCCCCCGAGTGTAGCGCGAGGTAAAATGTCAGTGCCAAAAGCGGTAACCCCGAGCTACACTCGGGCTTACCATGCGGCGCTGCATAGGGAGTCCCTGCAGAGCTTACCTTGTCCTTTGCTCCTGCGATGTGTCCCCTGCAGCGTCCCCGGCCATCTCCTCCGGCCGATGCTGGCATCCGGCTTCTGTGTTCCGGTCCCTGTGACGTCGGGACGTACGGGCGCCGGCGGTGAAAAATTTTAAAATTTTTTTAAAAATGTCTTTTTTCCAAACAAATTTTACATAGCAAAACATTGCTGTTTCAACCCATTTCACATACATTTTGTCCCTAGTGCTTTGTCCTGTGCCCTGCCTGCATTTTGTCTGTTCTTTCTGCCTGGAAACTGAGAAACGTCCATGGCGTCCAAAAAGTGTGCCTTTTAGGTCAAAAGTAGGTTTAGATCAGCTAGAGAACAGCGATAGTAAGTCAGAACCACTTGCAGAATTGTGTGATAATGATTCGTGGGGAAATTTGTCATCAGACACTGAAAACATTTTTGTGACTTTGCTCAGCAATGTGCGAACTTGGCGCTCTATTTCAAATTTCAGTGTTTTTGGTTTAATTATATTATTGAATTAAATGTATTATATTATTTTTATGATTATTAAATTATATTTTATGATTTCGTGTTTCAAATTTTATCATACCTGGGATGTTTAATAGACTCTTGTTCGGACAGATTTCAATGAGTTATTCCTAGAAATTACAGCCTACAATAAAAAAACTACATATTTCCATGCAAAATAATGGTACCACTTTCAGCACCAAAAATCTGAAATAATCAGACCGCTAGGGAGGTTAAAGTGCCCATCAGAGATGAGATAACAAGTAGGCCAGATCTTAACATCATGACAAAAGTGTTTAAATCGATAAAAAGAACTACTGTGGTAAAATTGGCAAATTTCATAGAGCATGAGACACACCTAAGGTTTTCCCTTGCTGCTTTTTTTTTTTTTTTTTAAGACCCGTTTTTTGTTAGATGCGCTGTCATGCATTTTGCTTTGTTTTTTAAACTGACTAGCTGCATGTACTGGTATATATCGTTGAGCAACTACATTGTACACTAATGAGCTGCACTACAATATAATGTTAAAAAAACTTTCAAGCTGTATTTTTATTTATTTTTCTAACCTTTTTATTTTATAATATTTTGTTATACAGAATAGTTGTCCGTAAACTTTTTTAGAATTTCTACTGCATAAGTAACGAACTTGTCTGTTTTTAACCATAGGCTGTATGTTTTAAAGAATATAGGTGGATGACCGTACTGTTGGGGTTTTTTGTTTCTAAAACCTGTTGTATTTACATGGTATTGTTAAAAATATCTTATATTGGTAGATTTGTATCCAATATAAAGGGAGTCATATGCAACATTAAAAAAAAAAAAAATAGAATTTATCTTAATATCTGACCAAGAAGGAAGAAGGTAAATAAAGTAAAAAAAAAAATTAAATCAAATATGTTTTCTTGAGGTAAAATTCAGACCCTGTAATGTGCTGCAGTCTGTAATAATCCAGTTGTATTTTATAGTTTGCTTTGTCTTGTATGCATGAGGCATATAACACGACAGCTGTATCTGCAGCAAGTAGCGCAATTTACCAGCAGTAAGGTGTAGTATCGGTTAACCTCTTAAGAAGGCACAAAGTTTTGAGCTAAGGTGTCAGCATATTCCTGTATATGAAAGGAGATATTAATGGAAATTGACTTACTCTGGCGGAGGCTGTGAATGACAACTAGATTGGAGGAAAAACTGTGCCTTGAAGAAAAGGAGCATAAAATGGATTTGGTGTATTTACCGGAGCGGTGTCTAGTACACGCACAAAGTGACAGTACCAGAAAGAAGGGCAATGCGGTCAATCAAACAGCCACCTCTTTCAAGTGTCTGCAGTGGGTGTTCCTTTATGCATTTCCTTGATTTGACATTGATGTACCAATTTTCAGCTGATGAATAATTGGCTATATGCTGATAACTTGCTGAAGTCAAGTACAGTCTGCCAGCACTCTTACTGAATGGCAGATTCCGTTTATGCAAACCCGAGTGTCTGATTTCTGACTCTGTTTCATCATAGTTGGTAAACTTGTCAGTTAGCTGAGTTGGAGAGTGATTTTGATTAGTGCAATCAGTAAACATGAGGTCTCCTCTTTGATTGCTGGGCTGATTAGGTAAATACTCTCTTAAGTAGCTGTTTGGAGCCTTTAGTTTATAGTTTTGCTATCTAGGCTTTAGAATCAATACGGTTCCTTTTTCCTTTTTTTTCCTCCCCCTGAAATGTACTTTTTATATTTGAAGTACCATTTAGTTTCATCAGATGCATTCAGGCTTCAAGATCAGCATGAGAAATAAAATACATCTCTAAGAGATATTGCTGTATTAATCTGAATAAGTAGTTGTACTTGTGGATGTTTAGTCGACTAGAACTTAGACTTTCCTTCTAGGGTTACCTTTCTGAAAATGTTTTATTTTGACTTTGTTGCCTTTTCATTATTTTGTATGTTAACCCATTTAGTGTATATCTGTTTAGAGAAACGCTAACGCCTCTGGCCATAAAAGAATCTTCTTTTGCCAAATCAAAAAAAGTGCAAAAAGAAATCACCTTTAGAAATATGTATGGCCTCAAATGCCTTAAAGCAAACACCCTTTGAGTTTGTCTGCTGCCTTGCTTAGCAGGCCAAAGTGAATATTTGCTATCTTATGAAGTCCATCTAGAAAATGTTAATGATGCCTAAGAGTAGTTTAGTTTATTTTCTCTTCAATTTCTCCTTAAAAATCAGTGCACTATCTGTGCGTAGTCCTGATCCTTATAGCGGTTTATCTGCAATGGAAAAATATCTAAGGCACTGCTACCTTGACTGCTAATCTCAGGAGATTTAGCGTAAGATGCTACTATTGTCCTACTCACTGTTCTCATGGCTTGAAAGGTAGCTGTACTTGAGGGCCTGCAGACAAGCTTCTCCCCACTCTTTTTATTTTGGATCTGTGTTCCTGAAATGCTATTGCTGCTTCTTGAATATTGCACTACTAGTCAACAGGGGGGCAGCTCCGACATGAGGACACAGAGCAACATAATGCATATTAAAAACCTTCACCTTGTAAAACAACCCAATCAATTTAGTATAGAAATGAAAGGTAAAACGTGTATATACATATTAGAAAAAAAAGTGTGTGTGTATCTATATGTGTAAAATATATATATGTGTGTGTGTGTGTGATCACATATCCTCTGTTCTACGCTGCATAAGGAGCTCGGAGGAGAAACAGCAGTAACTTCCCAGTGAATTATTGTGTGGTGGGGGGTGGTGAAGTCTGGGGGGACCTGCCAGGTGGGAGAGCCAGAAAACTGACCATGTTGTGCTCTCATGCTTACTGTGGTCAGTTTTTAATAGGAAAGCAGAGGGACTGGCAGGAACACCAGGGATTTCATGCAAAGGAAGCAATACAAAGAGAACAGGATACTTTTTCATACAAGTACATGGTACAGCAGGCACATATTGGGAATATGAAATGTTGGGTTTGCATATTTTTTTTGTCATTAATAGGGAAGAGATCGATTTGCAGAGACTCAGTAACTGTAATTAGTGACTTGGCCCTTTCCTTTTCTTTTTTTTTTTTTTTTTTTTTTTGGCAAAGCTTCCACAATTCTTTTAATGTTCTCCCTTCAGCTTTCCATCGTGCTCACTGCTTTTTCTGCTTTCAGTACTTAAATTTTTTTACCTCCATTTAGCTCTTTCATTCTTTTATTTTAATCGTCTGTTGATTTAGACAGGCAAAAATTAGGGATTGCTTACTAACTGCACCCTGTAGAAACTGGGTAGATTTTTTTTTCTTGTAAGTAAGCTTGGTGGAATTGCTTTAAAATCAGAGTAAAACATTGATATTCAAAGTCTTCCTAAACCTTGCTATAAATGGATTGAATCCCTGCTGGTTCAGAAGGGACCAGCCAAAATTAGATCCATGTATGGGCATGCTGGTTGTACTGAAGTACAATCAGCCTGTCAAATTTTTTTCAGTGATTACTACTGGTGGCTATAGCAGCTGACAATGATCCCTGTGTTCAGCCAGCATGGAAGGCTCCCTGCCAGCAGAACTCAATAGTGCTACTGGAAGGGTTCCCCCATCAACTCTGACTGTTGATGGGGGATTTAAGCAATTTTTTTTTTTTTTCTTTCCACCAGTGGTGTCCTGTATTATTGGTCAGTCTCTCAAACATGTACTTTATACCAATTAGAGTAAGCTATAGTAGTGGCATAGACTAACTAAAAGGCTAGATATTGTCCAAAAAAGTTTCTAAATAAGTCAATGGTAGATTTTCAAGTCTTCTATTGAGAATTCTCTACATGGTTGTCTTGAGAGCTGTATACATTAATGGGAGTATTGACTGGAAAGGCTGATAAGGTTGAATTTGGCTGCATAACTGAGTTTCTTGTTTATAGGTATGACAGGAGGAACATTTATTTTTCAATTAGAAACTTTAAAGGATTTGCAGAAATGGTGAAACCAATCCAAATCTTTTTAAAATCAGTGTTTTTCTTAAATTCAGAACTGTGCCAAAAAAATCACAATTTCTGTTTATGCTGTGGTAGCCTTTTTTTTTTTTTTTTTTTTGTTTTGTTTTTTTATCGCATGGGCTTTGTGTAAGAAAAAAAATTATATAGCTTTCGAGAACTTGTGAAGCCAAGATACTTTTTACATCTCCTCCCCCTAAGACGTTTTAAGCGTTTGAGCTGCTGCGCACGCACACTATTGAGAAGAAGCCTTTTCCAGATCACCAGAATCTTACACAACTTCAGTCTAGGATTTTTGTCTAGAACCTTTGGAACCATCAGGATGTAAATAAAACTCATAACCAAGATCCATATTATTAATTATGTGAAAGAGCCAAAATTCAAGTAATGGCAACCAAAGTCAATAAGTGAAAAAAAAACATACCAGTTTGCAATCTGTATTATGCACACCCCAGCCGCATCTCTTTTGGTAAATTAAAGCACCTTGGACGAACAATCACCTTTCTAGGAAAATGAAAACACAAATGTTTTTATGAACGTGTTTACTTCATACTTTTGATTACAAAACTGAGTTATAGATAACCAAAAACAACCATGGTGACCATAGAACACCACCATAATTTGTCTCATACATGCTACAGTCTATTTGCACAGTCTATTAAAGTTCGGTTGAATAGGGACCTACAGGGAAAACTTAAGCTGGATAGATATATATATAGATAGATATATACAGTCAGGTCCATAAATATTGGGACATTGATGCAATTCTAACATTTTTGGCTCTGTACACCACCACAATGGATTTGAAATGAAACAAACAAGATGTGCTATAACTGCAGCCTGTCAGCTTTAATTTGAGGGTATTTACATCCAAATCAGGTGAACAGTGTAGGAATTACAACAGTTTGCATATGTGCCTCCCACTTGTTAGGGGCCAAAAGTAATAGGACAACTGGCTTCTCAGCTGTTCCATGGCCAGGTGTGTGTTATTCCCTCATTATCCCAATTACAATGAGCAGATAAAAGGTCCAGAGTTCATTTCAAGTGTGCTATTTGCATTTGGAATCTGTTGCTGTCATGCTGAAGACAAAACTGAAGGGAAAATGCCCCAAGAACAAGCAGGAACTGAAGACAGTTGCAGTAGAGGCCTGGCAGAGCATCACCAGGGATGAAACCCCAGCGTCTGGTGATGTCTATGCATTCCAGACTTCAGGCTGTAATTGACTGCAAAGGATTTTCAACCAAGTATTAAAAAGTGAAAGTTTGATTTATGATTATTATTCTGTCCCATTACTTTTGGTCCCTTAACAAGTGGGAGGCACATATGCAAACTGTTGTAATTCCTACACCGTTCACCTGATTTGGATGTAAATACCCTCAAATTAAAGCTGACAGGCTGCAGTTAAAGCACATCTTGTTTTTCATTTCAAATCCATTGTGGTGGTGTATAGAGCCACAAATGTTAGAATTGTGTTGATGTCCCAATATTTATGGACCTGACTATATAGAGAGAGATCTATATATCTCTCTCTGAATCAGCTGAATTTCAGGCCATTTATGGCCGTTCCCAGTTGATTGAAGTTAATCTGAGTGACCTGTATCGAACGGGAATGTTGAAAAATGTTTGAGTAGCGGGCTTCAGTGCCCATTGATGTATCCTCTGCTGTCAGAAAACAGTTGCAGAACAGTGGAGAAGATTCCTCTATTCTCCTTGCTTGTGTGGATGCGGAAATCTGTTCATTTTATTTCTTCACTTTTTTTTTTTTCTCGATCAGCCTAGTGGCTGATTGGAGAAAAAATACATCTATGACCAACCTTACATTTAGCATGTGCAGAAATTAGTTGAAACATTGTAAGATGGCGAGTTAGGATGACAACACTTTTGTGTGATGATGCATTCACTATTAGATTTTCAAAACTTAAGAAAATTAAATGAAAAGCTGGATTTAAAAAAAAAAAAAAAAAGGGAATACCATACATATACCATATACACATAGTGACCCTGTCATTTTTGATGTCCTGTCTACCATATCACACATTGCAAAAATTCTACCTGGACAGCACTTTTGCCTATTCAATTCTGCTGTACGCTGGCCTGTGTACAGAAAGGGTTACCGATTAGCTGCCCATATATATGTCTCAGTCCCTTAGTCATGGCTGAGCTTGCATGTTAAACCAGAATATCCCCTGAGGGAGCCTAGAACAGCAGCTATTTGAGTGTGGGGAAAGTTGAGTGCTCCTCCCTAGATTAGATGGGAAACAAAGGGTAAAAATAGGTTAGAGTCATTAATGGTTCATTTAAGTGTGATTTATTATTGAAGTTGCCACTTTAATTTACATGACTATTTACTTCCATTCTACGCTTTATTACCTGAAGAATTTAATAAATCTGTATGCTCCATAATGATTCAGTATTGCTATTTTATTTTTAGGTGAGTCATATTTTTGCTTTATTTTGTAGTACACCTCTGAAATTACTGTATCGATTAGAAAAAAAAGCTATTTACAGGAGCTTTTTTAATTTGGTTTTGCCCAAACAATGATCATCTCACAGCAGCCTAAAGATTTGCAAGCTACACAATTTGTAGTGTTGTGTACTGAATGAGCATCTATTGATTAGAAGCCTTTCATGCTGTGCAGTGGCCAATCTTGTTTAGAAGGAGAGCATCCATCTAATTGCCTGTTTTGTTGTGGCTGTGTTACTAATGTAGTATTGTGGGAAACAAAGGAAAGGGTGGGTGGTCCTTCAGCACGCACACTTTCTCTTCAAAAGGGGTCTGCATCTGAAACAGATATTGCTATTTGCTCTGAGCCAGTTAAACCGAATTATAAGTAGATGACTGCAGTGCAAGGTATACCAAAGCTAACCTCAAGGCAGGCATTTTTTTCAGAAATTGTTGTATGCAAGACCCAGTTTTAACAAAGTAGCCAAAAATAAGTTGTCCTTTCCATGGTGAGGGTATTTTGCTGTTTGCCTATACTATGTTGCCCTGGTTTATGTGACTGTAGCCTGATGTTGTACTAAGAGGCCGTAAGATGTGATTTGGGTTACTAATGCACTAGTGCATTTCCACAATACATTTTATTTAGATTGTGTTGTGGTAATGTGCTTTAAGTCTTTAGTAGGTTGTTAGCACCCCCTTAATACACCAGAAATTGACTGTACCATTTTTGTGTACACTGCAAGATGCAGCTTGTGCGTTGTAGTGCTATTCAGTACAGGTGCTTTGCCTGTGACACCTTGTTGGGATGGCATTCAAAATGAATGGCACTGTAGTGCATTTGTGGTACACCGTGCATCAGGGTAATGCATGGTGTACCACAACACCGGGTTACAAATGCACCACAGTGCCATTCATTTTGAATGCCATCCCAACAAGGTGTCACAGGCAAATCACCTGTACTGAATAGCACCCCAACGCACAAGCTGCACCTTGCAGTGTACACAAAAAATGGTATAGTGGGTTGTCAGTCAATTTCTGGTGTATTAAGGGGGTGCTAGCAACCCATTATGTACCATGTTTGCGCACACTGCAAGGTGCAGCTTGTGCATTGTGGTGCTATTCAGTACAGGTGCTTTGCCTGTGACACCTTGTTGGGATAACACGGTGTTGTGGTACACCATGCATTACCGTGATGCACGGTGTACCACAACACTGGGTAACAAATGCACCACAGTGCCATTCATTTTGAATGCCATCCCAACAAGGTGTCACAGGCAAAGCACCTGTACTGAATAGCACCACGAGTGTAAATGTGTTCTAGAAGGTTTGGGATTTTTTTTTTTTTTTTTTTTTTTTGACGTTCTACCAGTTGATGATCATTCTGGACCTGGTATAAATGTTATTGTCACAAAGAAATATGTCTGGTACAATTGATTACATCCGGTCATCTCAGAAGAAATTTTCTTCCATTTTACATATAATTTCTGCTAATAAAGAATAAACAGATAACATGGTGCTTCCATTTACTACATCAGAAGACGAAATGGGTGTTTATTTTTAAGAGGCCAGTTTGAACGGTTGGTCCACCTATAAAAAAAAAAAAAAATAATTTGAGTAAATACCGGTGTGGTGAATCACTCTGGCTCCTTACATATGTCAGGGACTCCAGTGATCAAACCTGCCCTTAACATCCCCCCTCAGAAATGGCTGCAGCCAGTGTGTGGAGCTGGGAACTCGGCCTTGGAGATCTTACTGTTTTAGAGTCTAAAATAAAAAGAACTGGTGATTTCAGTCTACCAGCATCTACCTAAAAGCTAATACAGTTTTGGGTGGATTTATACTTCATGAAATACTGTATGATTGTTGATTGCTTATCATGCCAGACCATGAGACTCTGGGAAGCTGTAGGCACCTTTTATACCGAAGAATAATGGACATAGTTTAAATATATATATATATATATAGAATTATATTATGCCTTTTTATTTTGTCCTATCTTGATCTTATCAATGTGTACTGTTGCATTATTTAGGAATGTGTTTGTACTTTTTTTCTTTTAACAAGATTCTGTATTTTTTAGTTCCCAGAATGCAGAATGCATGGGCTAATCATCCACCACGTTACAACCAGCCACTACAAAGGTAGGTTTAGACTTTCAAATAAAACCTTACCTTATAAACCTGAACAGATACCTGGATCCTGCACATTAACATGACTCGCTGCTGTCACATACTGCTATTTCTCTTTTATCTCCCAGC